>NC_142081.1:62522701-62718534 GCF_054644295.1 Miniopterus natalensis | reverse complement strand
TGATGTATATTTAAAAACAGGTCCTTGGTTTGGAAAGGCATGCAGTTATGGGCAAGGAAAAATAAAACGGGGGCAAATTATAAAAAATGAAATGAAGTCCCTGCGGTGACAGCGAAGACAGGTCGCACCCGGCTGTACTTACTTCCCCCTGGCTTTGCGACTGCTTTACATGGTGGAGGTTACATGTAGTGCCATTGCCCATCCATGCCCATATTCATGCCCATTCCACTCATAGGTCCTAGAAAGGAGATAAAAGCCGAGAAGAGGCCGGACAATCAGCAATAATTGGTGGTGAAAAACTAGGAGGACACTCAGCTTCCTTCTCACTTACTGCCTTGGTTTAAAAAGAAAAAACGGTGTGTAGGGGGCGGAGTAAGTGGCACTGTTGTAAACTCTTCACTTTTTAAAGGAGGGTTTTCTTTCCCCCACCCGAGGTAAAGAAAGCAGGCAGAGCAGGCAGCAGGCAAATGTTAAACCCCCCACGAGAGTGGGGAGCGGAGTGGATGAAGGCTGGTGGGGGAGGCGACACGGCCCAGGGAAGCCCGGAGGGACACCCGCGCCTACCTGCGGGCCGGATCCCCATGTGTTGCTGACCATCCAACACAAAGCTCCCCATGGGCTGACCTTCTGGACTATACGCTGCTCCTTGGCTCACTGAAGGATCAAGAAGAAAACCTGATTGTGGTCATTCGAGGACACAGAGGAGAAAGAAGAAAAGATATACCAAACAATCAGCAATTGTTCCTGCTGCAGCACCGACACGTTACAGCAACAAGGTGGCTGGCGCTCTAAAAACGGGGTGTGGCCCACAGGAGGGGAGGGAGTTTAACAACCATCACCCGCCAGTTTAACAGGCGGGTCCTCCCCTTTATTTATCTCCCCATTAGGGGGGAAGTAGGATAGGGAAGTTTGGGGCGTCTAATATGTAAATATCTCAATGTGCTACTTAGTAAGATTTTGTGATCCTGCCATCTCTGGTGGCTAATAAGAATTCTTCACATCACCCGCAAACATATGAAATTTGAGCACAATTTTGCAAGTTAAACAGTCTGAACTGAACATTTGCCTTTTTATCCATACCAAAGAAAATGTAAACATGGTAAATATAATATTTCAATTATTTTATAATCTTCTCCAACAGCCCCCTGGCCCCCATTAGTGGAAAAATAGTTGTGGTACTGGGGAAATTATGTTAAAGGAAACAAATTCTCTTAAATTCTTTAAACTGAGGCCACAATTTAAATCTCCGTCAAGTTTTACACTCTCGTTAGTAACAACGGTCATCACCTCATGGAAAATAGTTTTTTCCTACAGACCTTCTTACAGGGCACAACTCAGTAAACTGTTTCAAATGATTACAAGTTCACAGGTATGGTTCTGAAAGTAACTTATAACAACAGTTTTCGAGAATCAGAGAGACTGTGAGAAAAGCTCGCATGCATTTTAGTGGAATGGATGTGAAGCATTTTAAACAAAGGTAATAATCTTAATAAAAAAAAAATAATGCTGGCAATGCAGCACTTCAGGCTTTGATAGGATATTATGAATAGTCAAAGCCAATGAATGGATACAATGAGTTTAACAGGGGATGCTCCAGGAGTGAAAGCAACACGTACACCAAGGAATTGTGGGTACCAAGAAAATGAGAGTGTGCTAATGATTGGATGCAGACAAGCAATGAGTCATGCCAGAGCTCACAGTCAAACAAACTGCTTGTGGCACTAATGCTTGTGCCCAATTACCAATTCAGAAAGAAAATAAAAAGCAGTTTCAGTAGAGTCAGGGTGGGAAATCTCCAATTAGCACCAATTAGTGAAGTTGCTTCCTAGAATGGAATTCTGGGGACAGTAAAAACGCAAATGTCCCAGAATGCCTGATGGAAGCGCTTAGTTACCAGGTGATGAAACTCCTGCAGTATAACTTGGCGGGGCTTTGTGCCTGTGGGGTGAGAATATGGGTCCTAGCTGGAACTTGCCTGCTCGATTTGACTGGTCAATCATTGGCTGTACTATTCTTCTTCTGGCATTAATAAACCTGAAACGAAACAGAGAAGACCCGTCATCGGATGCAGTGTCTGTGCCCTGCGAGCACCTCTGCGGGAACACTGCGGGGAATACGACGCAGTGTTGGGCATCTCGTGAAAATTCTCTTTTTCACTCAAAGGTGATTTTCTCTCTCCCCATTCCGAAGTGGTTGACTGGATCATCTCTTCTGTCATCTCGTAATCAACTGGAGGCTGACTTGCTAAAAAAGGCCCAGGCAGGGAAAAACGTTTTCCCTGAGAAAGCTTCTATTAATTCACAGTTGTGCTTCTGCTTCTTGAACGAGTCGGAATCTGGTTAAAGTTCGCAGGCTGGAAGATTTTCCCCTTTCCCTAAACTCCCCATCACAGGGAGACCCAGCTTCCCCCTTGCAGCTGGTCATAAATGGAGACCAGGCTCTGGCACTCTGCTTTCACAAGGTATTGTTAGGTCAGCAAAGCCATCAATTAGGCTGTCTGAAGTTTTATCACCAACACAGCAGTAATAAGTGCTGGCCAGAAAGACTTCTGCTCTTCGGCAACTCCTGCAGTTTAAGCCTGTAAAGTTAGGGGTCATTTAGAGGTCAGTGCCAGCTGGGGGCGGCCTTTCCAGTCTAAGCTGGGACACCCAGGGCAGGGATAAGGTAACTGCCAACCATAAACCCAGCCACCTTTCAACCCACTAGAAAGACAGAGCCTCAGGTACACATGGTTGATATTAGAGCCCAAGAAACGTTTTCAAATCAGGTGGTGGCTGAATCACAGGAATGTGGAGAAGCAGTTATTTCGTCTAGAAGCCTGGATCTAATTTTGTTGGAAATCCAAAAATAAGTGCCTACTTCATGTTACTTTAATGTTTAATAATGCCCATCAAATATTCATGTATAAACAGAGTAAGATGATAAGAAATCTCCTTTATTTCTCTAAATTTAATAAAAACAAAACAATTTTCCACCATTTGTGAGTTACCCTTGTCCCTGTGCATTTAATGACAAGCATTCCCCACATATCTGAGCTGATGCACAGGATCCATCGACTGTGCACTTGGGGGGGACACACAGGGAGGGGGAATGTCTAGCATATAGCTAGCTGTCTCTTAAAAATATACCCATTTATATGTAACATTTCCCAATATTTCCAGTGTCAAATCTTAAGTGCACAGGGACTTAATGATTAATGAGTCTGCATGGGGCCACAGGCAGGAACTGAAAACTCGTTCTTTGAAATTAGCCAAAAAAATTCTGGCGTGCATCGGCAGCTTTGCGTTTCTACATGCGAGATGAAGTCCCTAGCTGAAGTCCCTGCTGCAGGACGGCAGCCCACGCTCCTCAGGCCTCCTGTGGGCACTCACTCCAGCGGGAATACCATTAGCTGGAGAGTAATAGCTGCAAGGAAACCAAAGGAGCCTTCTGCATATGGTGTTTGTTTGCAAAACAATGAACTTCTTTATTACTTAATAAAGTATAGAGCTCAGTTGTCAGAAATGTTACACCCCTGCAGGTTTGGGGAAGAAAGTGACAGGCTATGAGAGGTGAAAACAAAAGGAGAGTCCTAACTGCATATTTATTCCCACCTGGCACCAGAAGTGTTGCTCAGATAGATCACAGAGCCTTCCAGAATTATCCCTCCAATCAGAAAAGGAGCTTAATTATCTACTCTGCCCTCACTTGCTTTTACTGGGACCACTGTGGTCTGACCTGAGATTTCCACCCCCAGGAGCTCTTTTTATCAGCATAGGCGAGGACCCATTGAGGAGCTCGGGAGAGAGGGAGAAACCTTTCCCTCCTCCTTGAAGTTTCTAATGGAGGACACACATGGCAGGGGTTTCACCTCGTTTTATGGGCTACTAATCCAGGTTTTGTTTTTTCCTATAGGCCAACTCTTTAGGTAAAACGAATTGCTATTTTTTCCCTTTTTAATTTCACCCTTTTGCTCTTTTATTATTTACATCTGGAGGTTGTTCCCTTATTTATGTCTTTCTCTCCAGTTCCCCCAAACACTCCCTCACTCACAGAGCTGCAAGGCATCATGGTTCTCAGTTCTCAGCAGGAGAACTCCACACTGTCTTCAAACAAATAATTACAGGGAAGGTTAGAGGTTCACTCAAAGGTCATTTCTTTGGATACTCGTCAGAATGTTTACATTAGTAAAAACGGGGTCCTCTCAAAAGGTTGTTCAATGGGGGATACACAACAATGCAGAACATTAAAAAAGCATTCTGCGTGCTAGCAGGTCTTTATAGAAGCACTGAACTTGGAAATGCCACTCCAGTATTCCATTTTCAGAGAGTTACCATGGCGTGGACTGGATGTTCACTAGCAGTTATGGCAATGGCCTTTCTTTGTCCGGTTCTACTAAACAAATATGCATAGGAGCCTCTGAAGGTTTTCACCAGATCCTTTTACAAAGGGTCACAGAAATTTTGCTTTTTTCACTTGGGCTCCATTTGGCCTCTCTGAATTTTTGTTCTCAAACAATGTTTTTAATCCATCGTGCTGTATCTTGCCAGATTCATAACTCGACCACATTCTTTTAAATCACACAGAATTTTAAAAACATATGGGCCCCAATTTTTCAGAAATCTCTTGACGTACAATTCCTGCCAATTGTCAACTCCCCTGATCTTGGGATATCTTATAAACGTCAGAGATGTTATTATTAAAATTAATTAATGAGTTGTCTGTAAAAACACTTTAACACTAAAAAATGAAATTACCCCATTCTATCAATGATCCACAGGCCACTCTGAAAACACACACCAATGTACATATAAAATGGAATGACTTAATTATAGATTAAAAAATAAAATTAGGAATAACTTTTTTCTTTAACATCACTATGATGAAATTTCCAAATACGGTCTTCTCCCCCCAATTACATGACATGAAATTTTTTTCCATGTCCTCTGATCTTTATTTTAAAATGAATGCATTCAGTGCTCAAGCAGTAAAGAGAATATCAAGTTTTGATTATACTCAAATTTTAAAGCGCCTAAGTTGAAAATCAACTGATCTTCAGTCTTTCAAGGTCCAAGCTCCATTCATATGGAAAAATACAACTCACTGGTTCAAAGACACAAGACTAGACGTCTTAAAAAGGCTCAAAAGGTTTCTTGAATATTAAATGGGTCTTACAAAATAACATTTTGATGAGTTAAGTGTAAATGAATCAGACACATATGGATTAAGTTATCCTAGAATTTCACACGGGTTTAAAAAATAAGGGGAAAAGAGGGTCTTGGCAAAAACATTTTGGACTTTGCCAAACCCAAAACATTTGAAAAATTGCTGAAGACATCCAACTAACCAAAATGCAGCAAGCTGCACCCAACTTTAATGAAAACCCCCCAAAGTTATTTCCAATCCAAAGACTGTTAGGGTTTTCATCTGTATCTGATATTTAAAAAAATTCTCTAAGTTTTAATGTCATCCCAGAATGACTTTGAAGTTAAGGACATATAATATACTTCTCTATTGGTACAAACAATTTAACCCGGAGTTACAAAGTCTTCTTAGATATTAAACAGCTCTTAAAAACATTCTGAGGTTTGTATAACTTGTGTGTAAAACGTGCCATATATGATAAATGCCATAAATAAAATGTGCTAGTAAGTCTAGTGCCTTATCCAGATTTCACTTAGAAAAAAAAATTTCATTAGCCTCATTGTGACTTTTTTTTTTTTAAGGGCTAGAGATAATTCCATTAGTGACTCCTTAGGGAATAAGTACCCTAAAGTGCACTAGTTCCATTGATTTGTATTGAACACAAAGTTAGTATCCAGACTCACACAAAGACTCTGGAGAGTATCTACTAATACTATCTACTTTCTCACCAAGTTTTACTAAAATGGAAAATGTATTATTAGTATGTAGGATCCTTAAAAATTATATATGAAGACTGTTAGCTTAAAATAACTTAATTATAGAAATAAATTCAATGACTTTCCAAGAATCACGAGGACTTTCTGAGTCAACTTGGAGATGGGAAAAAAGATATATTAAAAAATATAAACCCAAGATAGAAAAATATCATTAAAATCTCATCTTGTTGTCTTGCTGGAGAGATATCTCCTGGAGACTTTCCCTCCCTATCCCCACCTTAACTGTCCCCCCATCCTCACCTTAACACCCCCCCAAGAAGAGCCAAACTTTTCAGCTTTGCATACTTCTCTGCAACTGAAATCTCACCATCCTGATTTTTCTCTTAAAGGCTTTTCCCTCCAAAGCCTATTTCAGATTGATAGAAGTAGGCTTAGGTGTCAGTCCTGATTGTTGGCTGATTTATTTTCCTTCCTTCCTTTCTTTCTTTTTCCTCCCTTCTTTCTAAATCGTTGATAAATCCCCTTTTTCTGGTTCACTAGCTTCACGCCACACCTGGAAACCAGTCCTTCAGGCAGCATTCCTTTTGTTCGACAGGGCGGCCTCCCTGGAGCCCCCTGGAAAGCCGCCAGCCCCGAGCACCCAGGGGAAGCGAGGCTCCCGGGAGCTGGAGCTTTGGCATGGACAGGCCTGGTCCGGGAAGGGGCTGGACTCTTGGAAAGGGACCAGATCATTTTGGAGGAGGCGTCTGTAGGCAGCATGACTGGGGACCTGTTAAAAAACGAAAAACCTCTACCTCCCCACCTTCTCCAACGACGGGCCCCGCGGTGAAGGTGCTGCTCGCACAGCTCGCCGCTTGTTGCTCAAAGAGGCCTCAACCCGGGCGAGTCACTTATCAAGTTTCTTCACTTTGTCTTAGTTCACACAAGAAAGCCCAGCTGGTCTTTTTCTACTCTTTGTTATGGTCAAGAGTGGGTTTTTGTGTTTTTTTCCCCAGTAAGATACATTAAAATGATTAAATCAATGTATTAAGCAGGTTTAATACTTCTGACCGTTACTCGGGCACACAAACGACCGAGTCATGTCGCAAACATAAATTTTTCACTGGTGGCCAGACAATGGGTCTTTTCTCACAGACAACAACAGTGAGCAAAGTAAGGTAAGTGAAATTCACGGGCTACTTAGGGAAACGTTCACGGTTCACAACCAATTTCCACGAGCTACAGCTTAATTGATAATTTGACAGATGCCAGATTTGTCCACAACTCTAAGGACAAATGAACTAATCCTCATAAATTTATAATATGAAAATGTAATACAAATCTGGAATCACAAACCTTTTGTAGCTTTATGACTACGTCTCAAGTCCTGGCGTGTCCACGTTGACATAAAGGGTCTGGACAAAACGATCAAGTAGGCGATGCTTACCTTCCATGACCGTCTCGGGCGTCCTTCCATATTCTTTCTCGTATCTAATTCTTCCCTGAAGTTATAGGGGCTCATCAGGGTTCTTTGCTAAGTCACCCACTTTGAATAAGCCCTTCTCAATTACTATATCATATTCCAGACTTCTAGAAAAAGCAAAGTGATAAAGAGCATGGACTCATAGTTTCTGCCCTTTCCTGGCTGTGTGACCTTGGGCAAGTCCACTTAACCTTCCAAGCCACGCTTTGTTTCCTATCTATAAACTGGGGCTAATTGTTTTGAGGATTAAGGGAGGTGTTATATGTAAAATCCTTGGCACAGTGCCTGGCACATAAAAAGGGCTCAATTAATGTTAGATTATATTTAAAATGCACCCAGCCAATGTCCCCTCCTAAAGAGTTCTGTTCTTTTATAGGTAATAATGAAGACTAGGTGGGTGACAATTAAACCAATCCATGCTCACCAATCCATGCTGAGTTGATAAGAGTGTAATACTGTGTTGTGCCCCTACAGGTAGCATGTGTCCATGTGGTAGGGCCTTTCCAGAGATCCCAGCCAACCCAAATGTATAATGCCCTGGTGGGGATTTCAGACACTGGAGCAGGCATCTGCCGGGGGGCCAGGTAGTGGGGTGAGCTATGTTGGAATCACAGTCTCTTAATGGCTTCTAGATCCTCACAACTCCGTGTTCCATGGACCAGGCACATCCACATCACCCTGAGCTTGTTAGAACTGCAGAACTACTGCAGTCCCTACCCTGGTACTGCTGAAGCTGAACCAGTATTTTAAAAGCCCTCCAGGTGATCTATTTATGTTCGAAGGTGCTGCTCCAGATCACATACCAAACCAAACAGATGATCTAGTACTTTGGCTAGGAACAGAGACTTGCAAAGATCGAGTTTTAATCGTGGCCCTTAGCTGTGAAAATGCACGCACTACTCTCGTTCATTATCTTGGATCTAAACAGTCTTTTAATCGCTAGCCTTGGGCAACAAACAATTTGTAATAATTTAATTCATTTTCTTCCATCTGTACTTCCTATAGGAAGAGTTGGACCAATACAGTGATTTTGTGGAAATCGTTCTCTCTCAGGAACAAACGGGGAAGATGGTAGAGTTTCCTTTGTATTTTATGTAATTTTGTGCTGTTTTAGTTTTTAATAATAAGTATGATTATTTTTATAATTAAAAAAATTTAAAGGTGACCTGGAGAATTTAGCATCTTATTTGATGGCCAATAGTAGACTTTTTAATGAAAGTACTGGAGAAATTTCCTCTAAGATGGAAAACTACTTTTTATTTCCTTTATAATACTGAGCAACAAAAGACACAATTCTCTAAGTATAATCACACCCAACGGCAGGTAACAAACCATCCCAGCAAGCTGAGATTTCGAAGCCCTGTGACTCTTACCGAATGCCATCAGATTATTCATATGCGGCTATTTATCATGCACTATAGAAGTGATCTCTCAAAGCTACTTGAAAGTGAGGGAGGGGAAAACATGCAAACTTCCTTAGCTATTCATATCTAGGATCTATCCTCTTAAAGATAAAACACTAAGTCAATAGACATAAGCTGTAGTATATTACCTCATCCTGTACATGATTTATTGCAGATGGAAATCAAGTAGAAAATGAATTACTTTGAAAGTTTTACTACTGACATTAAAATTCCAGATCTATATACCTACACACCTTATAGTGCTTCTGAAAACAACTCTTTGCAGACACGGAAGATGCACCTACAACTTTATTCGGCTCTCTCAGCCTAAAAAGCAGGAGCGATCATTTTCGAAGTTACCAATCCCCACCGCCTGTTCCTCTACCTGAACACCAGAGCCTGGCTGGGCTTTGAAAAATCACCCAGTCACCTGATTGTCAGTGATTACGTTCCCAGCCATCTACTAATTCACGCTAAGAGGAGAAGATCCCAACAAATCTAGCATCTTTTAGCGTTTATGATCACCTTTGATTGAAGTATTAATTCTCTATCCTACTTCTCAGTGGAAACCACCTAAGCATTAACTTGCCAAAAATGCACCAAGCTGTTTAGCGATTATGTATTAGACATGTTTGAGGAGATCAAGGTGCACTCACGTGCCCTGTGCTATGGATCTCTCTCTGATTAGCTTGTCATCTGCTTGGAAGAAGATGTAGGCTGATTCTCCCATCCAGTCTAGCAGGCCAGCTGTTAGCTGCCTGTCAAGCCCTCAAGTGGACAAGTAGTCCAGGAGCAAAAATGTCACTCCTTTGATCTGGCGAGGAGCAGCTGCTGATTTATAGAGCAGGACTTTGTTCTTCCGTTCTATTTTACTTTCTTTCCTAAGGCAGAACCACAAAATCCAGGAGAAAAAAAAAGTGCCGTTCCCAGCAACATCAACAAGCTCTGACAACTGCAACAGGGTTTTTCTTGGCCCTAACAAAGCTCTCAGGCATCTCCTTTGACGCTCACCTTTCCCCCTCCTCCCCCGCCCCCCACACCATTTTTTGCAATGCGGTAGTTATTGTTTAATTCAGCTTCTGTAAATGGAATGGACTGTGGCCAGCAAGCCTGGGGCATAAACACACCTGTATGAAAGAAGCCTTATTGTAGCAACCATCTACAAGCAGGCTTGCATGAACCACACGTTCCCAGGTTCAGAAAGAACGCTCCATTTTTCTTGACAGCAAATTTTATCCTAAGTGAGTTTCTATTTTTAGTGCCACCAACCTATGATGACCACATTTGAACTATTTCCTCTCCAAAAGCATCACACTCTTTAAATCAAAGAGAAAAAAGGATTAGATTCTTTTCATCTGTGAGCAAACAAATCCATCAGAAATGTTTATCCACCGTCTATAATATCAATCGGTAAGTGCTGAATTAAACATCCAGAAAGGCTTTAGCAAATGCAGTATCAAAGATGCCATGATGCTGATTTCATTACCACCGATTTACACTGACATAGGCTTCCCTGAGTGATACATAAGAGAAAAAAATCAACTACAAAATCTACGTAAGCCATATGCACTGTCTTGTTAAGAATTAAAATGGTTTCAACCACATGATCCTGTTCTCAAGGAATAAATCTGTCAGGTCAGAGATGCCCTGTCAGCCAAGTGGAACGTGAAACACTGTGGCCTTAAGATAAACTGCGAGAAGTCATCAGCCATATGTATATGTGCACGTGTATGTATGTATATGTATGTGCATATGTACACACACACACACACACACACACACACCCCAATCAACTTTGCCAGAGATTAACACTTGGCTAAGCTTTCTGTACCAAAAGGAAGAGTAAGAAAAAGTCATCAACTCTAAGATATTTAGACATATTACCACACAGGTCAACAACAGGAATTTTATGGGTGGTGGAAATGCTAAAAGCTAGAGAGACAAGTACAGTCGCCAAAACCCTTGCTTCTACTCCATCACGCCATGTTCTCGTGTTTGCTCTCTTCTTCCACTTCTCACTTTCCCAGGGGAATAAAGGTTTTTCTCAGCCTCATTTCTTGCTTTATCCGATGCCCCCCCCCCCTTTAGTCAGTCAGAACTTACTAAGCGCCCAGCTCCTCTCCACCCAGAGCTGTGCCAGCAGATGCTTCCTCGGGGGCAGGCGGGAATGTATATCCCAGGAGAGACTGGGCTCCAGAGGGGAGAGAATAAATGGGAGGCAGGGCAAGGAAAGTGCAGAGAAACAGTGATTGTATAAGGCTTATTTTCATCCCTTTTCAGTCCAAAAAAAATTAGAATAATGATTTTTAAGGTCCATAGTATTCTGTACATGTGTCACACATTGGTAAGTCTTCCACATTCTGTACCTAACAAAAGACACGCCTAATGACCAAAATTTGACAAGGGCATATACAATAAGTAATTATACATAGTACATAAATATATAAACACAGGACTCTCCCCCTCCATATATATATATTTAAATATGTATATATTTAAAATTTTGGAAAGGCAGTCCATGCCTTTAAAGGTTTTCACTCTTCACCCCCACAGAAACAAATTAAAAATCCTGATTCGAGAATGCATACTACTTACAAATCATCACAGTCCACACTCAGTAAATAAGTGTGATCGGGTCAATTAAAGAATCAGATGGAGGCTAATCACCAATTCTTGGAGGAGGAAAGTCGAGCCAGATTGAAAAGGCACAGATCGTTGGGAAGAATGAAGGATGGACGTAAGGGAATGGCATGTGTGAAGACACCAAGGCAGACCGGGGCCCGTTTTCACAAGGGAGGGCGAAGAAACTGAGTCTACAGTGGCTCCTGGTTTTGGTCTGGAAAACATGGTTAATAGACAAGTTGGTGGCGGTGCTTCCCCTCCCCCCTCCCCAGCTTTATTGAGATATAATTGATATTTGTCATTGTGTAAGTGTAAGGTGTTCAACGTGTTGATCTGATACTTAATCTGCAAAATGATTACCACTATAGCATTAGCTAGACCTCCACCATGCCCATGCCGGGTCATTACCATTTCTTTTTGGTGGTGAAAACATTTGAGGTCTACTCTCTTAGCACCTTTCAAGTATACAATACAGTATTACTAATGATAATCACCGTGCAGTGCATTAGATTCCCAGGACTTATTCAGCTTCTAACTGGAAATTTGTACCCTTTGACCAACATCTCCCCATTTCCCCCACTCTTGTGGAGGCTCTTTTTTTTAAAAAAATTGCTTTTTAGAGACGAAGAAGGGAGAGGGAGAGAGAGAAACATCAATGTGTGAGTGGAACATTAATTAACTGCCTCTTGCACCACCACAGGGATCAAGCCCGAAACCCGGACGTGTTCCCGGACTGGGAATCAAACTGGCAACCTTTTGGTGCACAGGATGGACGACACTCAACCAACTGAGGCACACTGGCCAGGGCTCTGGTGGAGGCTCTTGAGTGACAGGCTGAACCCCTAAAATTCCTGAATGGTGACATGATAAATTAAAACATGGTGCGTGAGGAAGATCTATTCCAAGAGCCATGTACAGGTTGAGCTGATGAGAGGCTAGAAGCTGGAGAAGGTAGAAAGCTATTATCTAATCCAAGCAGAAGAGGGAAATGAAATGAACCCAGATTAAGGCAGTAGAAAGGAAAAAGGGGGGCTTGGAGAACTGCTGATGAATTGTGCTTAGATTGCGAAGAAGAAACACAAATATAAAAGGTACTACGAGGATAAACCTGGGCATCTATGGTATGTTACAGTATACAGCTGATGAAAATGGAAATTGAAAAGGAATTTCTATTTGTTGTGGCGAGGAACGGGAAACTGCATTTTCCAAATGTTTCCTTTGAGTTGACAGTGGGACTTTCAGGCTGAGAAGTTATACAGGCCACTCAAGATACAGGACAAAGGAAGAGTGAAAGGTCAGAAAGCAGTGACTTTAACTTCAAAACCCTCTAACCTCATCAAAACTCCAAAACTATGTGAATATTGGCAACAGTTATCATATACTGCTTGGCTACTTACAAAAAAAAATGACTCCCTCTTCACATGGCCTCCAGATTTTAGAGAGTCCTCTACCTAACAAGGGCTGGCCAGGTCAACTGCCAGGAAAAAACTCTGTGGTCATGGTCTTATTTCTATCAGGTCCAGTTTCCTTTTTCTTTTACTTCTGACATGCTTTGCATGACTAGATTTAGAGGCCGGTGATAGTAACATACCTGTTACACTACAGATTGTTACACAAGTTGGGTTCTACTCCATACTTAACAATGAAATTTATTAGTTTCAAAACCTGGATATAGAAAAAGACAGGGTGTCCCCAAAAATGTATACACACTTTGAATAATTATTAATTCCAATGGGTTAAATCTGGAAAGAAAAAAAAAAGAAAGAAAAAAAAGAAATGTCAATTGAGCTACGAGCTGTTAAAGTTTGTATACATTTTTTTTGGACACCACGATCAAGGGTGGGTTTTCTCTAGGTAGTGACAACTAATTTAGAAGAAGACTGATAGGACAAAATATTACATTTAAAAGGGACTCCATTGAGGGCGATGGCTTCCAAATTGTGTCTTTCTTTCAAAACATATTTTTCTTTTTAAATGGGCTTTTAAGGTGAAAAATATAGCACGTCACCCAAAATGGTGTGGAAACAAATGGTTCTCAAGTCTCTATTCTTCAACCCAGGCCAAACCACCGCAAAGCCAGCCATCTGAAGCCACTTGGTGTTGGGAAGGAAGGTGTATGCATGTGAATGTCCCGGTGGCCCTTTCATTTGTCTGCGCGGCTCCTTTTTCGGAAGCAGCAGGGGAGACCTCAGAAGCGCAGCTAGGCATGCAGAAGCGTTTGGGTGGGCCGGCTCTTGCCCTTCTTTCCATTCTCCTGCTGGTTTAAAAGAAAGGATGCAAGGATGCGGCAGAAGACACATGCAGATGGTGGCAACATTCTTAGGGCCTTTATCAATACCACCGCTTTCTTTAAATTGTAGCATGGTCTCTTGTTTGAGAGGCTGAGATTTTAGCACTTTTAAAGGGAACCATAAGTGAGAAATCTCCTAGGTGTTAAACTTTAGAGTGGCTTCAACCCAAAATACGACAAAATGAGATTAAAACACAGAAAGTCAAGTAATATTAAGAAAAAGATCCAACAAACAAAATATCATAAATATGCATTTCTGTCATAGTCTTTCTGTTTAAATCATTTGCTATTTAACCAGTTTATATTGGCATCTAGTACAGGTGCGGGGGGGGTGGGGAATCAAAGATCTAAGAAATTTTAAAGTCACTTTAAATTAACTGGAGTTCTAACAGCAATACCTCTAACAACAACCTTTAAAAAATATTATTACAACATATCCAATTATATCAAGAAGTAATACAAAAAAATCTATTCATGGACATATGACTCAGGTTTATGATGTTCAAACATCTGACACCAAATTCCAAATAAAACTTCCCAACTGCCTTTTCTTAATACCAAATTAAACATCTTTTACTTTGATTTGACAGCCAGGTAACATTCTGTATCTTCTCCAGAGATGTTATATGCAGTCTTCCCAATGTGACGGTATTATCACCTACAAAATTTTTAGCATCATCCCGTAATCATAAAAGACATAAAATATATCTTTATAAATCACAAGAGATTTAGCAAGCCAGCAGTTATGCCACAACTGCTTTACTCCTTCAATACTTTAGCTTTAGCAGGTTAGTTAGTGCATCCCCACCCCCACCCCACCCCCATGTACAGGGAAATAGAGACATCAACTTTCAACTCTGACATTCCGTACAAAGCTATAATCTCCAACAGATAAAGAAGCAAACACACTGTAATGCAATCTGAAAGAGTTTTTAGGGCAGATTCATATTTCACATCTATCAGAATTTTGTTAAGTGGTTTAACTAAACTAATAGAAATAGAAATGATGGCATATTTGAATTATCTCCATTTTCACAGTACAGATAAAGTAATATCATCTACCAAAAAATAATTTAAGTTAGAAATTGGTTTAACTGCCCCAGATTCTTACTTGGGAGTCAGGTAATATACAAATAAACAAAAAGACAATTAATAAGTATAAAGTTAATATGCGAACCTTCTGGGAACACACTATTTCTTCTGACTGGGATGGCCTTTTCTTCCATGGTCACCTGGTCAATACACCCTTCAAAATTCTTATCAGAGATCATTTCTTTGAGATAACTTCCCTGGTCCTACAGCCTGAGGAAGTCAGTAGCACCTGGCCAATACGCCCATCACAGCATTTATTCAGTGTCACGGTCACGATTTATTTGTCTAGCTTCCCACCAGAGAGCCTTAGAAAGCAGAGCCCGCATCTTACTTCTGTGTCACTGAGATTGTGTCCAGTTTATAGTACATCCTCAATAAAATGCTGGGTGAAGAAAAACTGAATGAGTGAATGAAAACAGGGTTCCCTGTCTTGGAAATAATGTAGAACTGAGAACAGAAGAGCTCATAGGAATTTTCTTTTCCTCATTTTGCAAGAGGCATAACTGAATCCCTGATGAAATGATTTTCCCTAGAGTGGGGCAGAGCCAAGATGGAAAAGACCAATGGCTTCCTGGCTCTGGTCTAGTTCTTTTTGCACTCAGAAACAGACCAAGACATTAGTTTCAAGGTGTGAATCCATCCGGGCATTAGAGACACCAGGCAAATCTTAGGTGCCTGGGTGAAGGAAGACAAGGACTTGAGTTGGGAAGAAGTGGGCATCAGACTTTCCTAGGCTGAGAAACACACGCTGTAGTTATACTGGGGCATGATGAATCCAGCTGACTCCAGAGGAGAGAATAAAAAATAAGGTGAGAGTAATGGGAACCGAGTATGCAGTTCATTAATATGATGATGATGTGTGTGTGTGTGTGTATTGGGACAGAGGAACAGTGAGTAGGAAGTAAAGGAGGAAAGTCTGTGAAATGGAGACAGAAAAGAATAGAAAACTTTCTTTAAATATTTTTTTCTCACATCTTTCTAAGACAGTCTTTCTCAAATTGTGCCGTGAAGGACACTAGTGTCATCTGGTGTTTCTCCAAAATAAGAGTAAAAAAATGTAGGGGAAATAATATGCAGGGAACCGAAGTGAAGATGCCTCTTTTGCTGCAAGTTATGTCACGAACTTTACTGGGCTAAAAGGTATTATTATGAACCTCGAAGGAGGAATGATGGTATAAATCAGTTCCTAATTTCAGTTGTTAAGATGTTGAGGGGCCCTAGTGTTCCATGGATTTGAAAAATGAAGCAGCATTCTGGTTTTTAACCCAAATTGTATTTTTAAACAATTTATCAACTTGAAATAGGATTTACAGCTTCATATTTGCCCAAGCCAGGCTCAGATATGGAGAAGCATGCGCAGGGCTCTTGTTTTATATCTTACCTGTTCATAACGCCACCTCCCACGATCACTATAAAACCTGACTACTCTACAGACCTTTGACCCCAAAACTGTGCTGGCTAAAAACGTCCTCTAGACCTTTTCTATCTCAAAGGTAATTCGATCACTAGGGAATGATTTTAGGCTGGGGTGTTTCTCTAATCTTTCCTTTTCCCTGCTTTTCTCATATTCTCCCACTCAATAAAATATTTTCAAAAAACTATCATTGAGTATTTTGCTATGCATGCTTAAAATGTCTGCTTCAGAATGCTGCTTAGAAAGTGAAGGCTAACCTTAAATGTAAGACAATTTGTTTTGCAACTTCCTCTGCATCTTTTATTAATCAGAACTGTGACTGGGCTGTGGCCATCTAAGTCAAGCATGTCTATTACAAGTGTTAGACGTATGTGTATGGAGAAAAGAAGGGGGGGTAGAAAGTGGGGGGGATAGGATGTTAAGGGGAAGAAGAAATGAGAAGGGAAAGGAAAGAGTGAGTCCTCCCTTGGATAAAGTACATCAATGTACACAGAATTCGGGTCCTTCCTCCCCCAGCCCAGCCAATTCCACTTTCTTGTTTACAGAGTGTGCAAGTGCAAAATCAGCTCTTACTTATAACTGTTAAACGCCACCTGCCTGCCTTCTGACCCGCGCTGTCCCAGGATGCGGTCAGCGGCCCGGGCTGGGTCTCTGAGCAGTCCTGTCACTCAGCCTAACAGCAGTGACTCACTGGCAGGAGGCAAAAATGACTCAATTGTTGGGCTTATTGACTCCAGGGAGCACAGCTACTCTATCATTACCATGGAGTGCAAACACCCTGGGCTCTGTTTTGGTCCACTTAAAATTACTATTTGCTGTGAAGGCCTGGCAAAGCAATTCTTAAAATGATGGGGGTGAGCGTGGGGCGAGCGCCATTACGCGCTTCGCCTTCCGTTGAAGCAGCAGCAGCAGCGCAGGCCTCGTTCGGAGCCTGACCCACTTATTTAACCTTTTGTTCCCTTTGCTGGATTAACAACACATATTAACTGGCCGTATCAGCCCTAGGGGGGCATGAGAACCTCATGGCCAAATTATGGCTCTGTTTTCATGGGTAACCTCTCCTCGGGTGGGAATTAAACCCCGACATAAAGACATTTTCGGTCCACACAGAATCGGGGAGAAATGCCAAAAACTGAACATCGAACCCCGGTCCCCCAAAGACCGCAGCAACCAGGGAGTGGTCGGCTGCATTACACACTAGAGGAACTATTTGAAAAACCAAATAAATCTAATTAAATAAGTTACAAAATGCTGTCCCCGCCTCTGATCTGCTCCCCTTGGTTAATGTCCCCGACACACCGATGTTGCCTAATTGCTGCCCGGAATGCGGCAGCTCAGTGTAATGAGCTGCCTCCGCACAAAGGCAGCAAAAGTGGTTTCCCCACAGAGTTATCTCCTCAATTATTTATACTTGCAACACTTTCACATAATGGCAGTTTTAAAATCAAACAAACAAAGCAAACCGTACAATAAAGGAAGGAAACAAGAAGGTGCGGGGACCCTTTCCTCTCCGTTTTGAACACCAGAAGGGGTAGGCAGGCCACGGAGTGTCAACTGAATTCGGTTCCTGCACAAGTCTCGAGAGCCTTGCGACCAGAGGCCATTGAGGCCTTCGCCACAGCCACCTTGCTGGGGGATTAAACAGGCTCCATACCTGCCTTGCTTGTCATCTGTCATACCCAAATATATAAAGGAACGCAAACTTTATCTTTTCCTTTTACAAGTTTGCCTTTGAAAATTCCTAACCAGAAGATCTGACCCCCATCCTACTCCTAAAAATAATAATAATAAAATAACAATAATTTAAAAAGGGTGCTAAGCTGTCAAAATGATGTCAGTGTAAATAGAAGATGGCCATGTGTGTCCCAGTTGTCCCCCAGTTTCTGTGGAACTTGTTTCCACTGTCCACACCTGCCTCTGGCTTCATCACTGAAAACCTTACATACCAAAGGGGAAGCGGTGCTTCGTAGCTATACTGCATAGGGACAGACAAAATAAAACAAAAGGTATATTTAAACATACAGGCAAAATTCGAATACTACTTCTAACATTTAATTTTGGAATCTGTGAAGTGAACTGTGTACCGCGACCATCAGGCTCTGACTTGCTCTGTTCCCAGTGCCTAGCTCGGCGGCCTGCTCAGAGTAGATGCTCAATAAATGTTAGCTAGCTCGTTTTTCCAAGTTAGTCAATCCACAGATGTGGTGGAGGAGCTTATATTTTAAGAAATTGGAAGTGAACTTTTGGGGGGGGGTTGAGGTGGAGGAGAGTCAATGGGAAAAAAAGGGGGACATCTGCAATACTTTCAACAACAAAAATATGTTTTTTTAAAAAGTGAACTTTTGACCAAACACACACTTAGACCTGAATGAAATCTGTATTTCATTTCAGATTCTCTATTAAAAAGCACAGGTTCCATCCAGCCTTTAGGAAATAGTTACTATCTTTACTAAAAGGGTTATTCCTAATTAAATATGTCCTGTATCTGCCACTCACAGATCCGTGACTGAAGATATCCATTAACCATGCCAGTGAAACACAGCTTTTATGTCACCTATTAGCCATTTCCAAATAACAAATGTTAAGCAACTATTTTTTTAAATTCCTGCAGGGGAAGATGATAAAGACACAGCAAAAGAATGACAGAAACCTCAAAATTTGTCTCTTGCAATATGCCTACAGGCACACACATTAAATTCTCACACACACACACACACACACACACACACACACACACTCTTGTTCTTTATAAAGGTACCTTGTGACTTGAAACATCTCTTGACTTGTCACTTGGTGAAAAAAACAAAACAAAAAAACCTAAGGAGATTTTCTTCCTCCGGAGCACACAGGTACTATTGTGAAAGGTCAGAAGGAAAAAAATACACGATGCTGAAAGGAAATCGGACCGTGGTCCATAACCCACCGAGGACAGGCTGGGGGTGGGTCATCAGAGTGAAGACGATGGAACTCAGATGGGATCCACCGTCTTGTTTCCCTTCGCTCCCCGGGAATCAAAGGAACTGGTATCACATTGTGGCCACTCGCTGATTCTTAAAGCTCTTAGCCATCGAGAGCTAGGAATGAACCACATTTTGTTGGCTCCTTCTTTAATTCCTGCCACTCTCACCTCCAAGACCAAAGCTCTTGGTCACAGTGCGATGGGAGCCGAGGGACTGTGGACCCAATTCTACTTATCTATATAAAAGCACACCCTACTATTTGGCCTCCTAGCAGCCCTTACTGCCTTCAGTACAAAAAATCATCTTTCTAAGTGTGCGCGCTGTGGTCACGGAGTGGACAAAGGGTGAAGGGAATGCAGAGGATGGTAAGAAGACCCTTGTGCCGGAAGATTAAAAACAAATCCTTGCTGTTGGCAAACAGAAATCTGAATGAACTTGGATGTACTGCAAATATGTCCTGTGACATGCATAACGTATTTTTCAAAGACAGTGAGGTGATAACTAGTATACAATGAATCATTATGTGAAAGATTCATTAAATGTTAAGGTCTAGAAGAGAGTTGGGTGGTTTTTGTCTTTTCAAATACTAAGCCAGTTCTGAAGGGAAATCTCAGATTCTGTGAATGGACTCCAGTTCCCTTGAAAAGCGCTCCCTCTGGCAGTCAAAACTGATTTAAAGGTCAGTAGATTATGGGTGGAAGTGAATTGGTTTGGAGAGTAAAACCAAAAGCTGACTGGGGTTGAGAGGGTGTGGCTTTCATCCCTGTGAAGGCTCTGCTGATGGGAATAGAAGTTGCTATCCGTGGCTTGAGGGCAGTAATATTAGACGGCCCTCAATTCCCAAATGGGACAGACTCGCAAAGAAACCTTAACCTCTATTTTTTCCAGCCTTCCCCAACCACAGCAACAGACTCATTCTTCGCAGACCAGCCAATTAACCAAGCATTAAAAAAACCCACAAATCTATACCAATAGCTTTGCAGGACAAAGAGAAAGATGTGTGAAATAAACACTTAATCTTTGTTGTAATAAGTTGTAAAATAAGTTGAAACAGGCTATGGTTGATAAAATTAATTTCTTTAAAAGTCAGAAGAAACGACCTATTTGTCTTTCCTCTACGCATCCCGTATATTTGCTTTCATGTTGTAGTTCACAGCGACCTGGCCTTCGGTTTACCCTTGACTGGTGGCAAATCTGATAAGGGTTGGCACAAATATGCTGAGCCTGGTTTACAATTTGTTTTGCAATTTCCCTTCCCAGATAAACATAATCCAAGTACAACTTCTAAAAAAAAAAAAAAAAAAGTTGTGTTTACTTGTCCTATGCTTAAGGATTTTTTTCTTCTAAATGTTCCCTCAGGATGCTGGCTTGCAACCTAGAAAAAGCTTGGATTTCAGCTTCAGTCTCCAAGGTATTCTACTGTTCAGCCGGGCCGTGTGCTGGGAGGGAAGCTCTCTACCTTGCTGATTTAATTAACAGGATTCTTTTCATTATTATGGGGATTTAGTTTCTTTTTGCCTCTCAGTGTTTGGAAACACTGATTTATGTTTTATATTTTGAAGGAAAATTTATTGTTCTTTGACAGCTGAGGCTCTGTAAATTCCCGGCACTGAAGGGACCCCAGGGAGGTGTCACCATTGCCCTGCCCACCTATGTGCTGTCATCTCAAGGGCCCCCTCCAGAAGTGAGAAGAACCATCAGCTGTTCAAGGCCCATCCCACTCCTCCTCCCCCCGATAATTATGCCAGCAGGGGCTGGACCATTCCCATTTATGAATGGTAGTATTAGTGGGTTGATCGGTAACTGTGAATCACTGATTCATTTCCGTGAAGCAAACAGTCCATGAATCTTTGGACTGGATTTAATCTCTTCACTAAATGGAGCTCATTGAATTAAGTGGTAGACTGTGCTGCACTTATTATGGCGATCATGGCTCAACCAAAAATCAGGGCAAATTTTCTAAATATGAGTATGCTTATGGGGTCGATAAAAATGTTTGAAATCAGTACTACAGAAAATTTGGCAGGGATGGTCATCAAGCTCTATTGGATTATCACTCTTCTGAACCACACAGTCCAACATATTCTGACTTGAAAAAAAGTATACCATTTAGTGAAAACTAAGAGACTTGTAGCAAATTTATATTCTAGGTGAAAAATTTGCAGGTATTGGTTAATGTCTATAATTTGATTGTAATAAAAATCTCCTTTTCTAGGAGGGCTTCATAATTCACCTTCATTCATATTATTATAATTAACATTTATTGAGCTGGGCAATAAACTGAGTGTATTTGTGTCTTCTTATTTAATTCTCACAAAAACCTTACGAAGTAGGTAATACAAGCTTTCTCATTTTATGGCTGGGGAAACGGAGACTTAAATCCAATAATATGCCTAAGGTCACACTGTTAGTGAGCGGCAAGGGCAGGACTGAGATGCATGCAGATCTTTCTGACTTACTGCGTTCTATGTGAATATGTAGAATGGGTACAGCCTTTGCTGAGTACATCTACTGACAGTGAAAAAGAGGAGTTATAGGCGGAACTGTGTCCCCCAGATTTATATATTGAACTCCCAGTCTCCATGACCTCAGAATGGAACTGCATTTGGAGATAAGGTCTTTAAAGAGCTAAGTTAAAATGAAGCCATTAAAGTGGGACCCTAATCCAACGAGACTGGTGTTCTTACGAGAAAAGGAAGAGGCACCAGGGAGAGGCACCAGGGATGCAGGCGCACAGAGGAGAAAGCATGTGAGCATGTGAGGACACGGAGGAGGCAGCCATGGGCAAGCCAAGGAGGGAGGCCTCTGAGGAAATCAAGCCTGCCGACACCTTGCTCTTGGACTTCAGGCTCCAGAACTGTTAGAAAAAACATTTCTACTGTCTAAGCCACCCAGCCTGTGGTATTTTGTTATGACGGTCCCAGCAAACTACTGCAGAAGGTAACACAGAAACAGGAGCTAGAAGAAAAGCAGAAACCAAGCTTTAGATCTGAAAAGATGGTTCCTTCCTCTCCATGACCTCTGGAGACACCCTGCCCTTGGTGGCAATAGTTCCTGTCAGCCTTGCAAACTGCGTCTGGCCCTTATCTTCAAAACAAGCGAGTGGAAGTTGTCGAATGGCAAATAGGATTGCTTAAGGCAACAGAGCCAGCCTTAGAAGAAAGAAGCCATTCTGTGTGTGAGAAAGGCAGTGCGATTCAGAGAAAAGGAAGAGGGCCGGTGAAACAGGTGGAGATAGTTTTCAGTTATTTGGAGGATCTGCCTGAACATAAGTGCCACACACACGTACAGTTGGGGGCTAAGAAGTTAGGACTGTTCAGGGTTGTTCTTACTGTCTTAGGAGAGGTCTGCGGCTGAAACATCTCCTGGGAACCGGGGAACATCTTGGTAACACTCTGATCACAAGTTTGGGTGGGTCTAAGAGACCCTTTATCTGGTATTTCCCAGTAAGGCAGGAAAATGTAGTCAATTTTGAGATCAAATGTATAAAAGGGAGCCTTGGAAATGACTTGATTTCTAGACCAGAACTTTTCACTTATTTAGATTCATAAGCCAATAGGTTCTAAGGAAGAATAAAGAAAGAATATAGCCCTGACTAGTGTGGCTCAGTGGGTTAGAGCGTGTCTGTGCACCAAAGGGTCGCAGGTTCGACCCCTGGTCAGGGCACTCGGGCACATACACGGATTGATGCCTCTCTCTCACATCAGTGTTTCTCTCTCTCCCTCTTCTTTCCTCTCTCTCTGCAATCAATAAAAAAAGAATATAGAAAGTGCATGTAGTACTATAGTGGCTAGCATTTTCAAAATCTTTAAAATCAAAGGACATGGGTATGGGAATGTGGTCTGGCTGGTGGAGAAAAAGAAATTAAAATCAGTCCCGCTCTGAATCCCGCTTAACAGGTCAAGCCAACCTTTTCATTCATCAGTTGTGCAGGGTTACATGAGAGTTGTGCTTTCGAAATTTGAATTTATTCAGACTATCATAATTCGATCTTAGAAATTCAGACTTCTTAAATTTTTCCACAAAGGAAATCCTCAAAAGATTTTATCTTCAACCTTACTCTAGGGAAATGCCTGGTTAGAACGTTACCTGGGGCTTCCAACTCATCATCACCCTGAACGTAACCTAAAAGGGTTTGGGGCTCAATGAAATAAGGCAGCAAGAAAACACTTGAAGAAAATTAGCACCATGTTGGGAAGCCCCCGCCATAGACATGACTAGGATTTCTTTGCATACAAGGGAGAGTTTCACATGGAAGTCTCTCCTTGCCTGTCTAGTCTCTACACCACCTACAATGAACCCCATTCCCATTGTCTACTTGGTACATTCTCCCCTCACTCTCCTGATGTTCTTGCTTCAACTGCTTTCTCTTGTAAACAGTCTTTGATGACCTGGAGAAATTCTAGAATATACAGCGCTTGATCCCCTTAACAAATATATCTTCAGTGTCTGCCGCCTACTTGGCAATGCACTGAGGGCCTTATGGGAGGCACACAAAAGAAAAACTTGTGTGAGAGGCCACATTTGCCAAGTGAAAAAAAGCACTCAATTTGGGATTAATTTCATGCCCTAAGGATCTCCTGATTTAATTGGAGAAACAAGACATACACCTATCCATTAATCTGTTAAGTTTTATTTAATGAGAAAAACAGCACAACCTAATAGAAAGAGCATAGCATTTAGAGACCTGGGCTTGAACCCTGGCTGTATCAATTACTGCGTGGTTTTAAGACAAGTTCTTGAACCCTTCTGCGTCTTCAGGTCCTCAACTGTAAAATGAGAATTATATGACCTACTCTAAAGAGTTGCCCTGAAGATGAACTGTGAAGGCCAATTTGTATTGTAAAGGCATCAGAACATCACCTGAGAATCACAAGGAAAAATACTGAAATCATTCTCAAATAAATTTCTAGCATTTACAATCCTCCAGACACTGCAAGGCATACGCAGATGAAGAACATTGCGTCTTGCTCTCAGAAAGTTTGATGTTGAGCAGTAAAGAGATGACCGTGCCAGCAGATGGAAGAGGCCCAACGGCAGGGTCCCGTGATTGCAGGTGGACTGAAAGGACGGACATAACGCAGGTGACAGGGAGAAGAGGAAGGGAGCCTTTGGGCTCCACCGTGAAGGAGTCTGATAGGTGGACATGGGAAGGACAGCAGGACGCGGAGAACACGGAGAGGGAGCTCCTTAAGCAAATCACAGCGACGGCAAGTGCTTCCAGCTACAGCGCTGAGGAGACGAGGTCCTGGACTGACAGTGGGAGATACATTTGAACCTTGGTTTGCAATTTCCTGGCTCTTTGACCCGTCTCATTCCCCATTTCTGATCTGTAGAATGGAGATGATATGCCTCATAAATTGCCAAGATTAAATGTTTAGCCAAATAGCTGACATATTTGAAATAAAATATATTTAGAAAGAGTGATTAGAAAAATTCCCAATATTACCAAAACAATTCTAATTAGTTGCTGGGTTATGTGTACAGTGGCCCAATCATAGCACTCATTTCTGCTATCACTTACACAGTGGAGGGTGAGTTTCAAAGTTTATTTGTGTTATTAACTTACACTTAGTCATTATTTTATCTACAGTGCGCCACCGTTGGCACGTCAATGGGAAAACGTAAGTAATAAGTGAACCAAGTTGAATTTTTGGCTATTTTGTTAGAATTTATCTTTCAAGGTGTTATAGGCATAGATAGGCACAAATACAACAGGTGGGCCTTTGTTCAGAGCTCACAAATTATTCACTTAAATATTTAGGCACATAAGAATAATGTGCTTATTCTAGTCATTGTTCCTTGACGTCAAGGACAACGGAAGCTAAAATCCCTGATGTTTGGAGCATGGGTATTAATGCTGGAATAAGAAAAAGGAGAAATAAGGGCTTGTGACTGAGGTCCCAGAAACACTTGGCAACTAATACTTCTCTCCCATAACCACCTTTTTTAATTCTCAGAAATCTTAGAAGAGTTAGGGTGAGACTGATGCCGAACCTGTTTTGCTGACTAATAAAAACAGGTAGGCTGACACTCCCTTTAATTTGAGCACGTGTGTGACGGTGGCTCTAAATACGGGTCCCCGTGTGGGAAGAAAGACCTCCACACTGACTTTCGGCAGATGGCAATCTCTTATTCTCCCTTCTTGCCAAGGGAAGAAAGTAGAAGTACAATCTTGACCTA
The DNA here is from genome assembly GCF_054644295.1 of Miniopterus natalensis. NCBI lineage: Eukaryota > Metazoa > Chordata > Mammalia > Chiroptera > Miniopteridae > Miniopterus > Miniopterus natalensis. Next base: position 62,693,268 of record NC_142081.1, on the reverse strand, counting down.
ATTTATTCTCAGAAACACCTGTGTTCTGAGAGTAAAAAGATTTAAAAAGTTACATGAATACCTTAATTTAAAAAAAGGGAAACTTTTGCAGAAGTCATGCGGAATCACACTGTTCCACATCCTTTGCAATAAAACTGATCCACTGGACATGAACGGTGGAGCTTCAAAATCAACCAACACGCAGGCCTGGAATGCCACAGGAGATCCTGTTTTCTATTGGTAAAGCACGCCTCGAATGCCTCAGAAGGGACAGGGGAAAAATAAAAATAAGACTCTATTGTTCAATTTCAACCCTGAAGAGCCAAATAAAGCTAGTCAATTTCCTATTTGTTAATAAAAAATGGTATATCAAGTTCTCTGGGATCCAGCCCCTGTAGAATCAAACTGACAAACCACACTCGATAAATTGGTAATGAGATGTGTGCTGTGGTTATAGGTGTAGCCAAGAAAAGATGTCCCGCAGCACCTGTGAAATATGTAGGATTGACTGGAAGAATTCTATGTCGCCCATGGATCACATCAATCACAGGGTCAAAAGGAGTATGAAAAATAAAAAAGGGAAACGATCATTTCCAACAGAACACAAAGTGTAAACACACATTCTATTCAAGAGACAGTCACTCGGCTCGTTCTATAAGCCATTAACTCTCCCCCAGACTCAGTTTTCCTGATGCTGTGTGCTATTTTATGTGGTGTGGAATCGTTTCAGGAATTGATCTTCATACTATTTTCAAAGGAAAACATAAACAAGACTTTTAGTCTCTCACTTTCTCAAGTGGAGTTCAAGGTTGCTTTTGCCTTACTGCCTTGGTCTTTCTACTCTTGACCCAAAGTGAGAAAAAGTTTGGTTCACCCAAAGCATGCCCCCACCTTTTGGGTTGTTTCCATAGCTCATATTTCAGTACCAATTAGCCAATAACTCCACACTTAAACCAGAGTGGAGAGATACCAGTGACCTCCTAGCGATCACTGAAGAAAATAAAATATGAGTGGTCCTGCCAAGAAGAGTACATTTAGATGGTCAGCACTAAAACAGTAAGAAACAAAGACACGAGTGCTAACTGGAAAGCGGAGGGAAAAACAGCTTCTATAAAGAAACCAAATAAAGCAAAATGAGAATTAAAAATTGACTTATTTGGTCCTTAAGAGTGAGGGCTTAGTTGTGGGAAATCTCACCCTCCAAGGTCAGAAATGGAGAGACATTCTCAGACTATCCAAACAGTCCATGGTCACTGATGCAGACTGATATGGAAACAAATCAGCTTCAATAACATTTTGGCTAAGGAATATCATTTTCATTGGGCAACCTTGCCTCCATTAACTTAACGAATTAAACTGAGCTCTTTCCTCAGGACACGGGAGCCTATGGAAAGGGATCTGAGATGATAGAAGAGGGAGCCTTGGTTCAGAGTCAGACACTAAAGGTCTGGCCGAGGTCTCACACTTAAGAGCGTTGCAACCGTGAACAAGTCACCAAACCATGAAGAGCCCGCACTTCCTAATTTGTAAAGAGAAACTAACAACTTAAACCTTGTTTATGCCACAGGGCTGATATGAGAATCTTCCAAGGCAGCATATAGAAAAATGCCCCTAACGGCTCTAAAATATAAGGCAAGGTTGTAAAGAAGTACTTTATTAAGAAATCAAAACGTGGGTTTCCCCCCCCACTTCATTCTACATTAAAACTCCTGAAATCCCTTATTTTTTTTGAATGTCAAGTTTTATGGGAGTTCATATAAAAGGGTAGAAGCAAACAAAAATAGTCTCATCTTGTTTCCTTTCTCTCATTAATATTTTGTATAAAATTGTGTAATTCCCTTTGGAAGCCTCAGTTTTTCTCATCTTTGTAATGGGCACAGTGCAACTTTCTATGTAGTGTCTTAAATTATTTAATAGAAGAAAGTCTCCTGAAATATAAGCCCATAATAAAACCTGAAAATATGCAAGTCCTCTAGAAATAAAATATCTTAGCCCCAAACAATATTTACTCTCATGAGTTGTAACTCTCCTTGCCAATAATATGACACAATTCCGTCAGCAGCAAAAGGTGGGAAACAAGCTGTACATACTATACAAAACTCGTTCTGTTGCTGGAGGACACAAAAGGGACTTGTAATGTCACCTGATTAAGGTCATTATGCAATAAACCAAGTATGAGGCAATGAAAGGAGAGCCGCTTGCCAACAAGCTTGATGTTTTCAGGTTCTGGGCCACCTCCCCTTATTCTTTCTGATGGTACCATCCTGTTCTTAGGTTCTTTGGCCACACATGATCATTCTGTTAGGAAAACATGACTCAGTCAAAGCGTGGATTTGACGCCAGGCTTACAGCTGGTTAGTTTATGGCCACCATACCTCCTTCAGGAAAAGTCAAGCTCTCCCCCTAATCCCCATGATTCAAGCTGTGTGATGCTCTCCAAAGCATTAACTCCGAACTGTATTAACAGCTCTTAAAATGCACTCATACAGTACTAACCCTCACAGAAACTGGGAGAGCACAGTGGCTGAGATTCTTCAGCGTGACCGAGGAGCATCTTGATATAGATCATGCGCTTGGTGGGCAGGGGGAGGGAAAGAGGGAGAACACAAGGATGTCAAGAGCAAAGAGGGGAAAACACAAACAAAACTGGGAGCCAAGGTCTTTCTTGGCTGAGTGCTGTCAGTTTCCTCCAGCACATGAAAAACCTTATCCCAAATTCCCTGCCATAAATGCCAACAGCACTGGTTTTGTTCACCTTGACGTACTCAAAAGGGAAGCACAAAACAGTCGTTTTAAATAGCAAAATAGCAAGGCAGGCCATGTCACCGCCCTCTTACAGGTTTGGCTGAAACATCTGTGGGAAAGGGGGCTGCAGAGAATTCAATGAAACCCGAGCAATGAGAAAACCTTTCAATCCTCTTCAATTACTCAAAAACGGGAAAGGAGCATCATTTTCAAAAGAACAAATGCTACACAAGACATGCCCTTTAAATCCTTTTTAAGGTTCTGTGACCTGTGAAACTATCTGCAATATCAGCAGGAGAAAGCCCTTTGCAGAACAAATGCCCATGTTTTATGTGTACTGTATTTGCTAATCATTACTTCATAAGCAAGAGTAGATATACAGTGGGCTATAAATAATGGCGGGAATGTAAAAGTGAATTGATCTGTCTGGCTATCTAGTAATACTCCTGGCACAAGACCAGTCTTGAATGGCTGCCAACTACCACGGAGCCAGCCAGTGATTTGTCTGGGGGTCCTGCCCTGTCAGGCAGAAAACAGTCTTAAAGCTGAACTCCCACCACTGCGCGCGCTGTCTAGATCGGGGCTGCGAGCGTTTCCCGCAGAGTCCCCTGTCACCAGATCGGCCCCAAAATTACTTTAGAAAATTGGCGGAAAAGAAAGCAAAGAACACATCAGAACCAGACCAAATTAAAAAATTAATAAACACCTTAATAATCCAAGCTGGGGATCGTGAGAGGAAAATACGAAAAGACACATCTCAAGCCAACCTGAGATGTGGTCCCAGAGGTTACTGCAGTTAACGAGGCACATTTGCCACAAGCCTTAATCCACCTAGTGGATCAAACTTGACCACGGCCAGCTGTGGACCTCGGGGTACGGAGCTGTCGGGACCTTCCTATGGAAGAGGCACCTGCATAGTTCTGGACATTCAAGCAAAAAGGCTCATAAAGTGAATCAGTGCACCCCCAAATGGATGAGCTTTCGTGATAAAGAAGTGGGGTGGCTCAGGAGCAGGTCTGACAAACAGCGTGTCCCAAAAATATCTCCTTTGCAGAGATACCGTTGTGAATTGGCCATCTCCCTATCAAGCTCCTGCCTTAACCTCACCCTCTTTCTGGACGAGGTGAGTCTGACCCCAGGACTGGTGGCCTGAGCCACTTTTCCCTGTGCAGACGGGGAAATATAACCCCTCCAGCACTCGCCTCGGGACACCTTGCAGGGATGCAGGAAGGTGCCTGTCTGGCACTGTTGCTCCTATCCCTCAAGGCTGTCCCCCAAGTTCTTTGTAAGACCATCCCTGGCTCCAAAACAAGGGAGGGAGGGAGGGAGGGAGGGAGGGAGGGAGGGAGGGAGGGAGAGAGGGAGGGAGGGAGGGAAAATAAGAAGAAAAAAGGAAAGAAAAGAAAAGGAAGGAATACTGGAAAAGAAAAACAAAAGGGAGGGGAAAAAAATATCAAACGATGAGCTCAATTCCAGCCTCTGCTAGGTGCACTTGATTCATGGGCTCCAGGCAGCCCGGGCTCCGCCTGCGTGTTTCTTGTGCACGTGCAATGTCCTCAGAATAGATAAAGTAACGGAGAGGCTTTCATGGAGACAGAGGGGTGCACCGTGTGAATCAAGAAGTTGCTAATTATTTAAGGATTGGCAAGTCGAATTTCCTCAAAGTGATGCATGTTTATGGCTCAGAGACCACAGAAGGGTGAGGCAGCTGCTTTGTTTGGATATTTTTTTTTTTTCATTTTTTATTGAATTTCATAAATACCAACCAAATTCAAACAAAACTGATTTAGATTTCACCTCCTCACTTAAAATATATTTTGTCGAGTACAGTCTGTGCAGTAATCCTCTGCTATACTTTAATTTGGTTTTAATTTTATAGGCCCTGTTTTAACTGCATATTTCCAGACCTTTATTTCTCTCACAGCTCTTAGCAAAATGGTAGCTCATAAACACAAGCTCTGCTGTATAGACTTTGCATTTCATCCCAAAGTATTTCCTTTTTTATAGCCATGGTCTTTCCATCTTAGTGCTGTGAGCCTGGGTCACAAATCTCTCTGCTATTCCAGTGTGTGACATCTTCGCTCGTTTGCCGCTGCTCATTAACAAACAATACTGCTGTGAAATTGGTTTAATGACAAAGTAATAAAATTGCTATTCTGCTCACAGATTGCCTGAGGCACTTTGAGCTCCTACAAGGCTTACTGTGGGTGCCAAGATACATTAAGCTGCTTATTCGTAAAAACTGCATCACCCGTTTTTTCACAGGTTTTTTCCCTTTCCTATCCAGCCCTGCTTCTTTTTATCTTCAAATAAAAAGATATATTTGCTTATGTTCTTCCAGGCTGTCAAATTTTTACTTGCATGCATATTTCTGGAAAATGAAAGTATATTTCATTTCATTTTTTCCCCTGGAAAGGTCACTCTGTCCCTCCTGCAAGGTTGTCCCTGGACGGAACATCCACCGCATACAACACGAAAGCAGTCTTATTTTCGCACATGATGTAAGTGGGAGCCAGGGTCGCCTGAACCTATTTTGGGAGGGCAAGGGAAGGAAACTATTTATGGAAAGGTTTTACCTTTTCAAAGAGGAAGATATGGAGCATCCTTACAATTTCTCTTCTCATATTAAAACTGAAAATTTTACATGAAAACAACCCACACAACTCTGGAAGTGACTACTCACATTAATATTTTATGAATAATAAAATATGTCTGCATTAAAGCAAAAATCTTCAGCAGGCACCTGTTTTCCATAATGAATTACATGTTCTGGGAAAGTAGCCTTTTTCCATTTGTCTAATGCCCATCCAGACCTGGAGATTTACTGCGGCAAGACAATGGGGAAATAACCCAATTGCGATTTGACAGGTGGGCAGGTCCTGATAATTATGGCCAGACATCTTAACACTGTGCAACTGATGTAAATAAACATCCACAGCACGGATCAATATTGCTTTCCTACTTTTGCATTTTGAACAACACATGCTAACAATTTACATCCTTTCTCTCTTTCTGGCTGATTGGAAAGGCTGCATTCATTTAAACACATTGCATGCATACACACACTCCACATATTTCATTTAAAAGTATTCAATACACCCAACAGCCAGAACTGTACTTTATAATCACATTACAGTCACCTGCTGGTATATTTCTATTAATTATGTAAACTGATATTTCAAAGGCTCCAAGAAGCATCTGAATTGGCCATTCGAATACCTGCAATACCTGGATGATAAATTAAAGAAAACACAAACCACGTTGGCAATAAAAAAACCCAACCTGAACTGTCAAGAATTTGGGCATCTTTTCCTCCTCTCTGTGTGCCTGGCATTCTTTACAATTTCATGAACTGTAGGCGTTTCCTCTTCTACATGCATCTGACCTCATAAATCTCAGGAACTGGAGATTTTATTACAGCAGCCAAAAGATTTGCAAGGCCTGTCAATCCTGCCGAGAGGCTGACCCCCTGAAGACAGGAGCGGGCCTGGCGCGGTCTGAGGGGCTGTGATGTGGGGGAGTCTGTAAAGCAGGGACACAGAAATAAGCGGCATGAGGGAGCAAGGGAACTGTTTCAAAGGGCGGCTCACAGGGGGCCAGCAGAGAATCAGGAGGAAGGTAAGAGTGGGCAGAGGGAAAGAAGGAGCTGAAGGGTCTGACTGGGAAATACGGGAAAGGAAAAAAGAAACTATACATAGATGAGATGATCATAAAATAACGCCTATACATCATTTACTCTAATGCTCAGACCTTATTAATTTTGGAAAGAAAATGTTCTCTACCATTTCAAGAGCCCGGCCTGAGTTCTTCAGATGGGTTGCTTCTTCTCCCCAGCATCTTGATGGCAACACCTTCTTCCTTTCCACATACAGGGTGTCCCCCAAATGTATACTCACTCTAACAGCTGCAAGCTCAATTTTGAAAATGGAATGTATTTTAATAAACACTGCCTTTATAATTATTCAGAGTGTGTGTCTACATTATTTTGGGGGGACATCCTTACATATATATATATACACACACACACGCATATGTACATAAATATATATATCTTTAAGAAATCTGAGCCAGGCCAGGCGTGGCTCAGCAGTTGAGCATCGACCTAGGATCCAGGAGATCGAGGTTCGATTCCCGGTCAGGGCACATGCCGGGGTTGTGGGCTCCATCCCCAGCAGGGGGCTCGCAGGAGGCCGATCAATGGCTCTCATCATTGATGTTTCTATCTCTCTTTCTCCCTCTCCCTCTCTGAAATCAATAAAGATATACTTTAAAAAGAAAGAAAGAAATCTGAGAGTGAGAGGGATAAAGGAAAGGCCCAACATATTTTAATGTAAGAAACAATGGGCGATGGAGTGACCAGGAGACTCTCAGGAACGTAATGTTAACTTAATCTCTGAAAATAATACCTGTTCTCTTCTTTAAATGTGTTAAGATGCTTGTGATAAGTCACTTTCTCTATATTTAGAAGCTTGCAATAGATCCTGTCAGCTGTTTATACCTCAATGGTATACATTATAAAACTCAGGTATTTAATCTTAAGTATTAGATAAATAGCATAGATGAACAGAGGCTTAGAAAATCTTTAAAAAAAAAAAAAAAACTTTTGAAAAAAATCTTTAGAGCTGGCCAGAATTTCTGGTTTTCATGACCATTCTGCCATGAAACCAACACTGGAATTCAGAAGCCACTGAGTACTCAAATTATTGGAGACATTTCTTTGTCTTTGTGTGTGTGTGTGTGTGTGCCTCTGTAAATTATTCCATCATCAAAAGCATTAAAAACCTTATGAAAAATAAAAATCATACATTACAGTGTGAGCAATTATTTGCAGAAAAGATGTTGGAAAATTCATTACAGTCCGTCTCTATGCTACCTGTTAATTAACCATATTTATTAATCTCTTGCCATCTGCAGAAAAATATACAAGGTTCTTCCAAGAATAAAAAGAAAATAAAAATGTGATGCCACAAACATGAAAACAACAATAATTATGAGAGGAATTTGGGGAACTCCTCCCAAGTGAGAACCATAGTTCTCACAACAATATACTCAATTGAGGGCATTACTGCAATTTGACAGATGGGGAAACTGAGGCTTCAAATTCAGGTTCAAACTGTTAGTTAATAGTGAGACGAGATGCAAACTCAGATCCTCCTTGTTCCAAAATCTGTCCTTTCTACTGTAACTCGCTGCCCCTCCACAAGAAGTGACTTAGAAGAAGTGCCAATTACTCCCTGTGTGTGCCCACAAACCAAGGTAATATCCTGGACTCTTCTAGATGAAGCCACACAGTTAGATAATATACATGAAGTACTTAAAAACGTTTTAAAGAAAGGTATGATTTCGACGTAGTCAATACTGTCGTGCTTGGCTTAGTTAGAACTAACCTAGAGCGGCCTCGTACATCTTTCCACCAAGGGCAACTCCATTCTACATGGCCGAGGACTGCCCATCAGCCCCGGGGAGCTCTGAGAAAGCGAGGGGCACTGCTGATAAAGGCGATCAAAGAAGAAAGGGACTCACAGCTTACGCCTAAATGATCACAGATCATTCCAGGGCCAACATTAATAACAAAAACAAATAATAATTAATTTAATTATGTCTGTCTGTCTTCCTCAGTACACCGGAAATTCCATGAGGGCAAGGATTATGTCTCTTTGGTCTGCCAATATCTCTCTAGCACCCAGCACTATAAATATCTACTATCTGACAAACTGCCCAAATATTCATAACAGTGTAAAAAAACAGATTCAGAAACCTCTCAAAGACATTTTACTTACACATGTCTCATTCTTATCAACATCTGAATTTCAGTGTAGTGAGTCAATGGGATGGGAGAGGGAATGGAGGAAGCGGGAATGGGTGGAGGCCGAGAGAGCCCTCTTCCAAAAGGCAAGAAATACAAACCCTGGCTGTGGTAGTTTGCTCTGACCTGCTTTCTCCCCCAAGTGCATGGGGGGGGGGGGGGGGGAGATATGTTCCGATGAAATTCAGAAGGGGCTATTGTGTAGGCTTTTGTGAGTATGGCTAGGACTCTGCATAATTATAACACTGAACTTTAGGGAAAATATACTCCAACTTCTGAGAAATGAATGTAAAGATTTTATACCTTTGTTATTTACATTTGATTCTGAACTTAAAGCTCCATGAGGGCAGAGGATCTGTTTGTCTTACTCTTGAATACATCTTGTCTAGCACAGTTCCTAGCACCATGATAGGTACTTGGACAATAGTAGGTGCGCAATAAACGTTTGTCAGCAGATTTAATGTGTGGTTTTGAAGGAAACAGTAAATTGAATCCCATAATTTTATTTTATGTGGCTAATTTAGAATAAGTTTGGATTTAGTAAACATATACCAATTGATGATTGAGATATTTGAACAGATTACTGGCTGGAAGGAAGAAGCTAGTTGGGGATTAAAATTTATCTACAGACAACAGACCACAGAAATAACCAGAGTTCATTACACAAGGAATTGTTCTATGAAACACTTAGAGACATCCAGAAATAAAAAAGAACTACCAAAGCACCAAAGAGCTCCTGGGGTCACCTGGCAATGTTACCGAGGCCGCTGAGGATCACTAAGTCACGAGGAAAGCCACAACCAAAGGCCCTCCTATTAAGCACATGAGACTGACAGCCAGGCTAACGAGATGCAGACATATAATGCATTTTATTCATTATCACGCATTTCCCATTCTCCTGTCCTCGAGTGTCTACGTTTTCTATACATTGTGCTCTGTTTTGTTTCTGAGGTTACATGTAGCACATTTAAAAGTAGCCCAGCAAAATAATTTTTAACTTGTTTCTGGAATCATAAAGAGAAATTATAAAAAGTTTGCCAAAATATTGAGGCTGCTAAGGAAGAGGAAGGAGAAGAGTAATCATGGATTAAGTCAATCACTTTAAATGTAAATATTTACCTGCTGTTCATGTATGTTCATCACATACATGTACATCTTTCTATTAGTACAAACATGGGTATGTTTATTCTTAACATTACAGAGCATGTGAAGTATGTAAGTGAAATTAGATCCTTCCTTGTAGGTTTGATATTGTTTTTATTACCCAGTTCCCACCACCATGAACTAAATTATGTGGTTCCATGTTGCCTGTTATCCGACCGGCAATTGCGGGCATCAGAACCGCAGTAAGCGGTTTGCGTTGCACTCCTGAGTACCCACATTTTTTTCTGCATTGGTTCAGCCAATTCTTAATGACTATGTATAAAAACATTTCTAGGAATTTTCTTTTCACTAGTTTTGATAGATTCCCTGACTCTGTTCCAATAAAGGGAATATAACTCATCTTAGTTAAAGTAATTGTCACGAAGGACAGTCAAATGATTAAAATTTGTCATCAGGCAAGAGAAGAGGGTAGGAAAAAACCTTATAACAGCAAACTCAATATATCACAGGGCAGACAAACAAACAGTTAACATATTGAAAAATAAATGCTGCTTTGTACAGAACAGCACAGCCTCGAAGGGTGTACTGTACCTGAGACCAGCACTTCAGGAAAATAAAGAACTTTTGTTACAAAAGCATTTCTTTCACTAGAAATTAAAATCAGAGCACAGCTTTCCTGTTGTAATTTTTAAAACATCAAATGGAATAAAGCAGTTTACTTAAAATAAGGTCAGCATGGGCTTTATAATATAAAACAAAATCAAAAGAATGTTGCCACTTGCTTTCTAGAAGCCACAAGGCACTTCTATTTCGTGAGGCCCTGTGACATTCACTGACACATTTGCAATGACAATGACAACAAGGAAGGTGCTCCAGAAACCAGAAAAATGCATTTGGAGCTGGGCCTATGCATCACAGGACAGGATCAATCTTCCTAATTAACGGCAAATTAGCAATCCCAAAATGAGCGGCGGGATCAACCTGTCTTCACTGGCCAAGAATCATGCTAAGGATAGAGCTTCCTTTAAGTGCCTCTAAATTACATTTACGCCCGTATAAAGTAACATTCTTTTAATCTAATACTACATTAGTGTCACTGTTCTTAAAGTTATTACACCGTTTAAAATTTCTATAGATAGGTGGACAGATAAACAAATTAGCAGACAGATATGCAGATAATCAGACATTTCACAAAGCAGGGCTCCAAGGTGGTCACAAATCATTGAGAGGCAGTGTACAAGGCACTTATTAGCATAAAGCTCCCCAAAGACGAAAAGTTTATGTTGAATAGTGATATTCTTTAAGTCCTAATGGCTATTTAGACATGTACTATATATATATTTTTAACACACTGTGATAAACATTAAGAAAAAAAGAGAATAATTATAGCTAAAGCAGACTTAATGGCTAATGACTGAAAAAGCATTTTGCTAAAACTGATGTGCTGTTGGGTGGTGCCATTTCCGTTTATTAACCCATTCAATATCCAAAATGTGTCAGGCGTCGATGAGAGCTGCCGGCCTGCCTGGCTCGGCTCCGAGGGAGTCAATCACGGCAGGACTGCTCAGGCCTCTGCAGTGGCCCTGAGGTACCGCCCAGAGCAGCCCAAAAGGTATGGTTCATAAGTTTTATGAATTTAACATCTAATGAAATGAGAGCCATCTGTTACCATTTAAAAAATTCAATTAATTTAAAATCCAACCACCAACCAAAGGAGGAATAGTGATTATGGGTGTTTTCCCTTAGATTAGTTAACATATTTCCTGCAAACTTATTAGAGTAGATGTCTCTTTGTTGTTGTTTGCTTTTGCTCATTTGTCTTTGGGTTTAAACATTCGAGGGTCCACGGAAGGGGCTGAGTGTAGATAAAACCGTGTTTGTGTGTGCGCACCTTCTTGGGGGCTCCAGGGGTTTCAGTGTGCTTGGTGGAGACCCAGCTGGGTTAGAACTAGCATATTACAGCCCATTGCTGAAGGGGGAAAACACTTCGAAGGTTCAGGTGGCTTAGGAGCCCAAAGCGAAGGAGAAAGACACTCAGTTCTATTACTCGGCAGAGATTATTTAAATTAGGACAAGTTTACTCTTCCAAAGATTAAACCTTGACCAAGGGACAAAGTCATTAAAATACATTACAACTCTGAAGACCATTATTTGGACATGAAATAGCAAACTATTTATCTTTGGATCCCCTTTGCCATCACTACCAACAACAGCTATTCTAAAGGTGTTGACCTGAGAGAGGCAAGACAGTCTGTTTTATTGCAGGGTGAGTCTTGAAGTTGGGATCTTACTTGGCTTCAACCTGGGCTACTTGTGAACATTAGGTAGTTAGCTGGAGCTCACTCATGAACAGATAGGAACACTGTCCAAGCATCAGAGCAATTCTGTTTTCCCTGGGTCTTGTGGTTTAGAAAAAAACTTTAAAAATTAGATGGACGTCCCAGGACCACAACTGGCAAGAATAGCCCCCTTATATATATAAGGTTGAGTGAGAATGTAACCAGTCACCGAAGAAGGGCATCGGCATCCATACCATGCCATTCTTCTTTATTCCTCCATCGGGCCATCTTGCTATTCTCACGTGACCTGCTCGGTTGAGAGATCAGTTTTAGCAACCGGTATCTCAAAAAGACACAATCCTTTTAATGAAACTCAGACTTGAGTCCCAAGAATTCCTTGTCCTTAAGCATTTGTGTGTGGGGAGCAGGTAGGAGTGGTCGGAGGTATGAAGGAAGGAAGAAATTTGCAGACATTAATCTTCAATTTACTCATAAGAGATCAACAAGGAAATCCTACAACCTGTGAATATGAAGTCTCACATTTTGACATGGCAACTGAGTATCCCAATGTTCCTGTTTGATTCTACTCATGTGACTTTCCAAAAACTCCTGGAAAAATCACGTCAACTTATGCCTCAGTTTACTTCTCTGTAAGAACGAAGAATAGCTGACTCACAAGGGTGTTAGGAAACTAATTATTGTTGGTAAATACTCTTATGATTGGTGCTATACAGGTGGTGATTACTATTAAATGGCTATCACTGTCACCTCTGTCTAAAGTCAACCTGTCTCTAACATTTCTTTTATTTTTCAAACTTCCTGTTTTCAGTGTTATCAAATGTTTGGCAGCGATGTATATCACATAAATGCATTAGGGCATAAAAGCTAACATTTTCTTTTAATTTTAACAATGTACATACTATTGGCAAAGAATATTGAAAGAAATACAATGCGTAAGTAGATTTTACACCACATTAGAGCTGTCCAATTTCTCATGTTTAAAATTTTTCTGCATGACTAGAGCCAGGAAGAAATACATGCCAGCATAATTATATGAACAGTTGAAATTTAAACATATTGAAAAGGAGAAGAGAACATGTCCACCCATTTGTTTTGTCCCCCCCCCCCCATAACAATCCCAAAGATGAGTAATTTCTTTTCACAGAGTCAAGCTGAAGGCACAAAGCTTTAACATTCAAAGGAGGGAAGTAAAGGGGAAAGGAGCTTTTTTAAGTACTGTGCAAATCAATACACACAAAAAATCTCAAGATGATAGTTTAATTAAAATGTGCACAAGGCAATTCATCAGCCTCTTCCCTTGGTGTACTAGCCTCTAGAATTTGCCTTCTGCTTTCTGATCCCTGATGGTTTTAACTCGAAGGCATTTAAAATACCTTTCAACCGGCACCTTTCCACTTAGCTTACATTCCTTGTTTTTCTTTATAAACAAGAAATTGTACTGGCTTTGTGATGTTTGTTATGCTTCATGCTTTTTCATCTCCTGTATGAGCTTTGCCTGGCATGAAATGCTGTCATGCAGAGAAATGTACCTGAGAGCTAAAGAGAGAGAGAGAAAAAAAAAAATCTTCCAAGTATATTTGGTTACAAGTTCATAGCCAGTTAAATCACTGGCAATTTTATGCTACTGGTTATTTCAATTTAAATGTTTGTAAAAGTACATATAAAAATAAAATAACCACTCCCACAGTCATCAACATGAAAAATCTGCTTGGATTGATTAGCATATACTGTAACTTGCTTTAAACTACCATGTAGGAATGGTAATCTTATTCAATTCCTATTACACAGTGTGCTAGGGATACCTTGGCAGCGACATAAAGCTACTGAACTCTTGGCTCCTTAATAGTTTGACTCCCATTGTAATTGCTTTGTTCTCTGGCTGCCCTGGGCCTTCATAATTGTTAGAGTCCAAGGTCACAGATCCAATATGGTAGGTAGTGGCTCCCACTCTTAGCTGGTTGTTTAGCTTTAATGGTAGTTTTGTTTCAGTATCATCTTTTTCAGATCCAGAAACTCTTTTCATTAAATAATTCAGTTAAGTGCCCTACGATGTTTTTGTTCAACATTCCCCCCTCCACCTCCCCATATAGTTTTCAGTTCAAAAGCCCCCACCAACAAATTTAGCCGAAAGTCAAATCCAAAGTGAATGTTTTAAATACTTCTTGAGATTCCTTAAATATGTTATTTTTTTTTTTTCTTAAAAATGACATATACCCATTTAGGTGGATTATAAATATTTTATTTAATAAAATTTACTTAAAACCTGATATAAGAATCTCAATTTTTAGTGTCTCACTAATTCATTTTTCACAATATTCCTAAGTGCAACATAATAATAGTAATAAAGGAGAGCTTTACTTTTTTTAAAACCAAGGTTATGATTCTATGAAATTACATAGACAAGAAAGGAATCTAACTATATGACCAAGATACATCATTTTATGCATTTTTTTTTTTTCTTTTTGAGATAATTAAATCATTGACATAAAAGGGTTTGGAGGCAGGGTGGCAAAACAGAAACAGTTCTGGACCAGGGGGCTGGGTTTGTCAACTTTGGACTTTACTCTCATTTGTTGTATGGCCCTGTGAAACTCATTTCCCTCTCTAGACCTCAATTTTTTATTATTTGTATTTTTTTGTAAAATGGAGAGTATTAGGTTAGATTGTTTATAAGGCCCTTTCCATTTGTATCTTATTTCATTTAAGTTATCCAATTTCCATTACCCAAATTATCAATTAAATGCTTTACTTTATTATCAACTGTTCAGAATGGACAGGAATATTATCTTATATTTTAAATTTCCCATTACCTCCAAATGAAGTATTAGTACCACTAACCAGTTTTTACTACTCAGACAGACAAAACCCCTTAGCAACATCTTTTGACACAGACACTAAATCACCATTCACCACGCATGACTTTTTTCAACAACTATCTTCCGCGACCGGGCACCCAGACCTGGGAGAGCAAACAGACCACAGCTTCGGCCCTCAAGGGGTAGGAGGTGCATTCTTTGAATAGGGCAAACTTTCCCTCAGTTAGTCTTACAGTTTCTATAAAGTTGATGGCCAACAACTGTCTCCTTTCCTGAGCACAGGCTTATGGAAGAGAGAGTACAACCGAATCCTGGAAGGCACATGCTCCTGGGAGCCACGTGAGGGATCTATTATGAAATTTAGCTCCACTGTAATTATAACTTCATTGACTGTGTTTGATACTGCATTTAAATGCTCCCCTTTAAAGAAAGATTTAAGAGTCACAAAATAACATATTCTCATAAACCACTCAACCTGTCATATTATCCCTTTTTATTATGAATGCCCAGTTTTCTAAGAAATTGTAGTATTTCCATGTATTACTCCAAATATACAGTCAAGACTGGATGGATAACAAGGATGATTCATTCACTGCATTCAAGGGGAAAAGATAATTGTTTCGGAAAATTTTCAAACTCACTGGAAAGTACATTTGTTTGGGATTCTAGGACTCATCTGTATTAGTGATACCCACTGAGAAAACTGGACAAGGAATATTCTTATTTTGGAAAGAATTCTTGACAGAAGTGAACCCTAAAATAGAACATCTCAGTATAAATGATGAATGCAGGAAAGAGACTGTTAGGAAATAAGAAGGTTTTTCAGTGTGAAACTAACTTTAGAGACTAGAGAGCTTTAAAAGCAAACTACTTCTTAAAGGAGTGTGGCAGGGGGTGGGGGGCAGTGACCATCGGGTGGGGACTTAGCTAATTAAGTTGTGTTTTAAGGTCAGATGTGATGGTGGGGCTACCACACAAACGTCCCACTGATTGAAATACTTAAATAGCAGTTATAGCTACTCATAGATTCCGACTTCATTTCTCCCTTACTGTGTAGTCAGGAAGTGACAAAAGAAATAATTAGCTCCCCAAATCTCTGTCTGGTCAGTTTAGACAACCTCGACAAATGAGGGTGACTACTTGGGTAGGGAAATCATCTGATCTCACTGTCTCATTGACTCCAAATTCAAGGGCTTTTTGTGAAATGGTACATGTAACACAGACCTGGGGTTTGCTCTCTTAAAATAGGGGCGTCTACCTGGCAGAAAGGGAGTTAAGAAACAGCTTATCAAAATGATCAAGATAAGGCACCGTGCATAGCCTCGACATAAAAGCTAAGTAAGACGTACTTTGCATAAGATGGCATTTCATTTTTCTCTAGTGTTGCCTTTAAAAGTTTGTAAATCGCTATGAAAGTGACAACCCAAAAGTGCATGAATGGTCACTGTGGAAGTAGTTACTTTAGAGCCGAGCTCACCCCACAGAGAGAGGCCCTCATCTTCCCGGTCAGATCAACAGCGCACTAGCGGGAAGATCGCTTTTGTGTTGCTGCGGACCTGTCAGGGAACAGGAGGCCAGGGAGCTTCACAGGAAGCACTCACGATGCCACTCCGCACTCTTAGAGATGTGCAACCTTCTCGACTATGGAACGTTGTGGAATGTCTACTGAAGTCCAAACTTTTAGGGCATAAAAAATTTAGCCCTTTGTCATCCTATCTCAACGTGGAAGAAGAAAGATGTCCTTTGTTACTTTGCCTACTGGTCCATTTTTATGAAGAACTTTGTGCTTTAAATAGATGTCAGACTTTTTTTTCTTCACTCCAATTGGCAATTTTTAATTATGGATTGAAATCTCGTTTCCTACAGCCTTGTGCCTTAGGACTCTCCCATATGACCATATACGGTGTTGTCCTTTTCAGAATCCCCTCTACATAACAGTAGTCGGTGAGGGCCTGCCCCTAACTCCCTCAGCTCGTCCCCATGCCCTGTGTCACCAAGGCCTCCTCTCTTTCTGGACACACGCTCATCTGCTCCCAGGGCCTTGAATAACATCTGTACCCTCAGACCTACCTTTCCTTCCCCTTGCGCGGTCCCACAGTGTTTCCTGTTATTCTGACCTCTTCCCCTACCGGGCTCATCTCTATTTTATGCTATCTATTGTGAAAACAAGATCATCTTCCCAGAGAAAGCCCCGGGCCCCACTCAAATCTGCTGTCCTTGTGGAAAGAATCCTCAAGCCCTCGCTCCCCAAGGCACAGAGCCCAGAGTTGTCGAAGTTTCTTTTTCTACTCTCACCCCACGCTGAATTAGTCACCAGATCCTGCCACATTTTTTAACAATAGAGACAAAGTCAGTTCCTTTGTCGTCATTTTAATGGCTAAATCTCTGATTCAGGTTCTGTTTAAGTCACCTGTAGTCTACTGTGACTGGTCTCTCTCCCTCTCTCCCAATCAACTCAAAATACAGTTGTTCAAGTCGTTTTCATCTCACTAGCTTGGACTAGATTTTTTTTTTTTTTCAGTTCACAAGCTTAGAATCATAAAATAATAGAATTTTAAAGATGAAAGGACCTTAAAAATCGCCCAGTCCCCATTCTTTTACGGATGAGGGAGTATATACTAAATTGCTCAAGATCATCCAAGTTGTCTGAGCTGGAGTCAGACCCAAGCTGCCGCCGTCCCGGTCAGTTCCCACAGTGCATGGCCCTTTGTGAGGACTGGACCTTCCTCCTCGGAGTTCTGGGGTGTCTGTCTCTCTCAGGGTGCCTCACACACTTGCAAATTTCTCTTTCTCTAGTCGGGGAGAGCTGGTTGCCGCCCAGGCTCCTTCACTCAATTTCCCCACTTTCATGGTCTCTCATACTATTTCTATCTAACTACTAAAACACTTCCTTCCTCTGATTCAAAATGAAATTCAAATGTAATCTCCTCCAAAAAATGGCATGCTAGTGGTCACCCTCGCACCTCAGTACTCAGCTTTCCTGTATATTTTCTTCCCCAGCTTTTTCTCTAGCTTATTTGAATTCAATTCAACAAGAAGTTATAAAGACCTACTGAGAGCTAAGCACTGTGCTTCTGTATAATCCCTTCGTCTCTAAAAAGGCAGAAAGGAAAAAAAGCTAATCCAGAAATTATTTCAAGCCAATAACTAGCTTGGGAACATAGCCCCAAATGAGGGCTCTCATTCATAAAAACCTAATTTTACTCTGTTGTGATTCCTAGAAAAATCATTTTCTCTATCAGGTAATGGAAGGATTTCTTGGAAGCGCTCATATTATTTTTTCTTTGTTAACGATTTGCTGGTATTATTGGGAAAATCATATCATCCTCATGAACTGCCAGTTTTCTCTAGAAATTTTACCTGTTTTTTCCTCAGAACAGATACAATTCATTATAATACACTGCAAGGGACTGCCCACAACGGCGTAATAAAAGTGTGTCATTAGAAGTACTATTTAGAATTAGTGAACTACTGCCTCGGGCCGGGAATATTTTTATTGTATAAAGATTTCCTCTTGTAATGGAATCTGACTTACTCATACCTAAAATTCCGAATTCGCTTCCTTACCAACCTGACGGGGAATTGGCAGGCATTGTTTATTTAGGGTGTGAGATAAAAAGTTTTCCTTCTGAGACCAAATTATTGGCCACTCTTTAATTAACCTAGTAGATGATGAATTGCGACCACAGGATATGAGTTCCTGCTGATATTCCAAAAACACGACACACTCACATTGTAACTAATGTTCAGATCTCCAGGGATGCAGCATCCTGAAATGTTCCCCTAAATGAGAGCTATGGAGTACTCGTTACCACGGTGGAACCAAAGTATGGGTTTGACTTATCTGCACAGCTTTGGAAATGGGGCATTTTTTTAGTCTGTGGGTTATGGCCCCATTTCCAGAAAAATCTATCTGAGCCTAATGTAACCTAGCAAATCTTTCAAATGAAATAGTCTTGAGGGAGGCGAGTTGTCATTTTCTGACACATTATTTAGGGCTCAGCTCAGGTTTCATTCTTTCTTCTTTCCCCACTTAAACCCCCTGTTCATTCTCCATGAAGGCCATTTTCTAATTAAGGAAAATGAAATTTGTAATGTGTGGAAGGGAGACATGACCTCCCCTGTGAGCCAGTCTCGCTCCTCCCCGCACACCATTAAAAAATAGAATCCAAGGGTGGTTGTTTTTTTAATTGGTATCACTTTGTCTTTAGTGCAAAACACATGGCAATAATTTAGTGAACTTCAGTGTTTCTCTTGTGGCAAATTGATAGCATAATTTTATTATGAGTGGAACAATGACTTCTGGGAGCAGAGAGATTCTCTCAGAACTACACATAACTCGGTTGACTAAATGTAATACTTGGGGAAGGTAATGAAAACAGAGCCGAGGCTCAGCAAGGCTAGAAGATTTCAGTTTCTTGCTCCTGTCAAAAGGCTACTCAATAAATCATACCTGAAGCTTATTTAATGTCAGAAGCCAGTAAGCTGACAAAGTGCATTGGGGTGCTCACCTCAGAAAAGGCCCAGAGTCATGTGATCTCTGGTCCCTGGACCCGGTGGGGTCATATAATCCATCTATGGATTTTAATAAGTAACCTATTACGTTCCCTTTGGTGCTAATTATTTTACACTTCACTTGTTTCCTGTTTACTGACACTGCTTTAGTAATTTCATTATGAAAAAATTACGACGGAAGTCCACCCGTATGACTTTCACTACTCTGTGCTGCAGGGAGTTTCTACTTTCCTCTCCCATTCCTCCTCTACACCAGCCCAGTGCACCAAACACACCCCCGAAGCTCTGGATCCATGGGAACATCACGGGATAACAGGAAACCTGCATGTTTAGCAAAGCGAAGGGCCACACTGAGTCACACAGGTCCAAGACTAGCAGGATTTACGAACTCCCAGCTAAGAAGGTATTTGATATGTACCCTATCGAACTCTAGGCTTCAGGTGACAAAGGAAACAAAACCTGCTGGGACCAAATTCCATTGTGCTACTTTGTACACTCCTTCATGAAGAGGAAGTTTTGCTCATGGGCATTTGAAAATACCCCGGCGTCCTTTCCACTGCACTGACAATAAAGCAATGAGAATCACACCCACAGTTTTAAAAAACAACACACACCACTTTGCCCAGTGAAGTCTTTCAATATATACAATACTTATATTCAATACATTACTTATATTCAACACAATAGCCTAATCATCAGACTGACTGCTGGGTACTTTTTTGAATTTTAGAAAATAATATTTGGAGACAAAGAAAGCTGTCCCATGTTTCATAATTTTTATGTGAAATGATAGATCCAAGACCTAGGTTTAAAATAGATGACAGTTTAATCTTGAAATTAACAAAACGTCACCATCAGACAGGTGAAAGTATGCAGATATCTGTGAGCATTTCTATGAAGGAGATTTATCAATCAATAACGAAAAAAGGAATCATCTGGCAGTCATGCTTATGACAGACACTTAGTAAGGAATGTCCTGGTCCTTTCTCAAGAATTGTGCTAAACCTTTAAGTCAAGACCATTAAAGAGATTTTTCACCTGTGGGCTTTGAGGCAGATTTGAATCCAGATCTCTGGGGATTAATCCACTGTCCCTAGCACTCCTTTAGTAATTACTGCTAAAGTTTTTGCTTATCTAAAGGCTTTAAGGAAGTTTGGAACTGAAGAGGTCGACATTAAACAGCCTGAAACCTCAGCTCACAGGGACTTATCTAAAAGATAAGCTGTATCTAAAGACAGACGGGAAATCTCATATCTTTCAATGTTTACCTTGCAAGGGAAAAAGAGAAAGAACTTTGCATGTGTTGCAACCAGAGTGCAGAATTAACTATTTGGGATGAGGGCAGGGAGTTAGCTGCAAATCTGTATTACATGATCAGTCAGGAAAATGAACACACAACAACCCCAAATCTATGGGACACAGCGAAAGCAGTCTTGAGAGGGGAGTTCATAGCACTGCAGGCCTACCTCAAAAAGCTAGAAAAATTTTTATTTAACTATCTTACCCTACAACCTAAAGAATCAGAAAGCTCCCCTATGAAGTCATCTAGACCAGGGCTTTTGTTTGTGGGAGTTTTTTTATTTATTACTGCTTCAATTTCATCAGTTGTTATTGGCCTATTCAGGTTTTCTGATTCTTCCTGATTCAGTTTTACATGATCTCACTTACATGTGGAATCTAATAAACAAAATAGACTGAGGAACAAAATAGGTCCAGAGACATAGACACATGGAACAGATTGACGATTCTCAGTGGGAAGGTGGGGGTGTGGGTGTGGGTGGGGAGAGATTAATCAGAATTTCTAAGCATATATGCATAACCCACGGACAGGGGCAGAGACAATGGTGTGGTGAAGGCCTGGGGGCGGGATGGATGTGGGGTGGAGGGGGCCAATGAAGGGAAAAAAGGGGGATATCTGTAATACTTTCAACAATAAAGATAAATTAAAAAAAAAAATACTCCATGGATCATAAAAGCCATTTCAATAGTGAAAGATATTGATAACAGCTAAACTTGCATATGCGAAAAGTAAACATTTAAATGGTAAAGGTGACTGCTCTAAGATAAGGAAGAAAGAGTTTTGGCAATAAAATTAAAAGTTAATACCAAAATAAATAAATAAATAATCAGTCAGCAACAGTGACTCTGATTCATGCACAAAAACTGAGGTTTTCCGTTATCATAATGAAACAAGGAAGCAGAAAAAAAATGTGAAGAAAGCAAAATTTAAAAAAACACACACACCAGTCAGTCTCTGTATTTTTCTACCCAAGTTTCTAATAATTTTGTGCATAAAAAACCAGTTTTCCTTTTTCCAGAATAGAGGAAATAGTTCTGAGTGTCATGAATTGGCGAGAATTTCTGAGATAAGCACTGGGAGGTGCCACCTTGCCAACGCTGGCTCTCTAATTCTTAAAAAATCCAACACAATGAAAACAACAGCAAAGAAAACAAAACAAGTCCTTAAGATCAAGAGGTTAATAGGACCTACATCTACTCATTAACAGAGTAGAGATTCTCAATTAAGTAATTTTTGGAAAGCTGCTCTCTCTCCAGTGACTGACTGCAGGAATGAATGAGTGAGGTGAATGAAGCTCTGGTCTAAACACTATTCATAAAGTACTTATTTCTCTCAGAGTACACTTTTGGAATAAATTAAAAAAACAGTCGATGCTGTGGCTAAAGGAAAATGTGAAGAAAAATAACTTACTGGAAAAGGTACCAATGTGGTAAAAATGACTGAGAATTAAGAACCAAGCTGTAGCCACCAAGACTCTTATTTTTACGATTAACAAATGTAGGGAAAGAAAACAACATGGTACCGGTATATTCTGATCTATCCTTTTACCTTCCTTTTAATAGCTTCTAATTTAAGGACTCTGTTTAAACTTTGCATTTATAAACCCCTTTCCATTTTCTGTATTCTAGGAATAAGTTATGGGATAATCTGAAAATTCCTTTTTTTTTAAATGTTTTTTAAAAATACAGTTTTAAAAAAATACCGCTTCGCCCACCTGTGACTGAAGTTAGAAAATACTTAAAGTAATCTGTTGCTATAGGATAATGTTGTAATATTTTTAGTGAATAATCTTCACTTTTTTCCTTTTTAAAAATAAGTAAATAGCAAGTCAGTAACACCCTACTTTAAGGCATGCAACCCACTGAAATATAGACTTTTGTTTCTGTGTTACTTTGAGAAACCATGTAGATCATGCCAATGGAGATGGATAAAGGACTTATTCGAGCGAACCTTGTCTCTCTTCCAAATACTGGCCTAATGAAGTGCAGAAGTAGGTAGAGCCTGGTGCCTGACGCAGGACTCGTCTGTGGAGTTCATTGTCTTTATCAATGAAAGAGAGGAGGCTAATTCTAAAACTTCAAATATCCAAAATAGCCTGCATTTTGGGCCAAAGTTCTCTCCATATGTAGAGAATTTTGAAAAATGCTAACTTTCAGCATGAGAAATGTTACCTTCAAAAAAGTTCTCATTTAAATATTTTCTTTAAGGGGCATTTTTGGAACTGCTTCAAGAACTTGTTGCATTCCTTTTTTTGTTGTTTTGTGTTTTCTCTGTAGCACTGTACTTTCCTCTAAATGAGGACTTTTTTTCTTCCCTTATTGGCATTCCAACCCAGCAAAGAAATATGCATCCTGAGATAATGCTGCCAGCTTGCTATGAAAACCATATTTCATTCTTTCTTTGCAGAGCGAGAGGGAAAAGCACAAAGGAGCTGGTATAATTGAATGTAAAGGATTGCGGCGAACCTCCCCTTTGAGTAACTCGCTGGCATCCCCTTCCTTTCTCTCTCCCTCTACTCCCTTTGTTTAACACAGCTGCTTGCCCAAATTTGGACTGAATCTCAATTTCTGGAATGGTCCTCCCACCTCTACAGGGTAGAAGGTGTCTAGGAATGCTGATGTGACATGGCAATGGGCTGGAGGCACAGCTGCCTGGGTGCAATAAATATCCCCATTTTTCAGATCATTGTGGGGAGTTCACGAATCTGCTTCGAAAAGTGAAATGGGAAAACATGGTGACGGTCCCTCTTTTTCAAAATTGGTATGTCATGTGTTAATGCCCTGATCACCCTCAGTTGCCTCTGCTGTAGACAGAGCAAAATGAAATCCATTTAAATTTCAGGGCAACCCCTCTGGTTAAACGTTAATCATGCGTGCATTTCTTTTCACGTCTTTTAGTCTCTCTTCCCACCTCCTTTTGGTTTTCCTCTTGGACATAATTGCAGGGCCCTAAGAAATGACAACATGACCATGGAGACAGAGTGATGGGAACCTGTGTGGAGGTGGAAAGGGCCTGGAAACCCCACTGCTGACAATGACTCGGTTCTTTCCACCCCATGAGTTACTGTCGGTAAGAACACACTCAGCTGCAGCAGAAGACTTCATGGGGACTGCCGGCCCCGCACACCCCCCTGGTGTCTCTGCCTCTTTCCGTGGTCCTGGTTTTTCTGGCATAAAGTGCCATGGGAGAGGGAAGCATGTCACCTCCAGCTCCCCAAAAGGGAGTTCACAAGCAGGCTTGTTTGTACTCATTTCCTCAGCATCGGCAGCTTCAGCACATTCAAGGCTGACAATGAACCCAGCACCTGGCAAATCTGACTTAAGATTCAAATGGATTTTTATTCATCAACATAGATGTCACTTGGAAATAATCACCAAAGACGGCAGCTATGTGTTTAATAAATGGCCGAGGTGGAAACTGCTGAGCAGAAAGGATATTCAGTCCAGCAGGCATGTTCCCTTTAGGTTTATCTCGACTCCACCTCCCTGGTTTATCACTCTCTCCTTCAATCCTTTCTCTCTTGAGATAAAAGTGTCCAGCTGTCTCCGTACCTCATTTAGATTTCCTGCACTACTGGCCAATTATTCCATACGTTTACTACAAAATTATTTCACTCGATCCCCAGCTTACTCTTGATGTCCTAATATTACGTGTTTCCCAGTGCCTGCTCTCCTCGCAGTGCAATGTCAACATACAAGCCTTTGAACAGACTTTTCTGTGTCTTAAAGAGGTGTCACCTCTCTTCCCGCTTACCCAGCCTCCTACGAATTAGGCTTCAAATTGGGCTCGGGGACTCACCGACATGGGGCCTGACCTTGACCCCTGTCTCGAAACCCACCTAGAACACTATTATTACCCTTCAAGTGTGAGCAGCAAAGAAAAGCATCTGGGCTCCCAAATTTATCCAGACTGATGGATTCCTAAGAAAGATTGCTTTCCCTAGGCTACCACTCTGTCCCTGTCCAAACCTGAGTCAGGCCGGGAAGTTCTTCTCACAATACCCCCTTTTATTTCCAGAGTGCTTTTAACCTACAGCATGTTTCGCACACAAATTCTTTTGTTCTCCACATCATTCCGTTTCCACATAAGAAAACCAGTCACCTGGGTAGTTAATGAGCCTTCCGAAGCGGGGAGGGAAGAAGGCTGGAAAGAGAAACTGATTCCCAAGGTAACTCGGCGGGCACAGTGCCTTAGCCCCCACGGAACAAGCTCCTATACATTCTAGAAAAATTCAACGTGGCCAAACTGAAGCTGGTAAAACAAAACTCTGCCTTTCCGTGAGGCAGCTCTACAAAGTGGAGGTCTGATTATTAAAAGCTATTAGACCTAAAGAGAGTGTTGTAAGACCATTGATGAAAA
Organism: Miniopterus natalensis; assembly: GCF_054644295.1. Lineage (NCBI taxonomy): Eukaryota > Metazoa > Chordata > Mammalia > Chiroptera > Miniopteridae > Miniopterus > Miniopterus natalensis. The sequence continues at coordinate 62,668,344 of NC_142081.1, read as the reverse complement.
GGTGGAGCAAACAGGACGCAGACATTTAATATCTTTAGTTCGAGGGGCCATACAAGGACATTTAATCTATTACACAAAGGAAGTCTCTGAACTACCTTCAACTGGAGAGTTCTTTGAAATTTAAGTTTCATGCATTTTTATTTGGGGCCCTGGAGACAGCCTATCAAGAAAGTAAGTCCTTTATTCCAAGTATACCTGTATTCTGTCAATAAGTCACCCTGTGGATTTCGCTTGTTGGCATATAGATAGGATATAATTACTGCGGTGACATGAGTTTTATAATTAACCTGGAAGTAGGAACTTAAAAGTTACATGAGAACATGGAAATGTCATTATTTTTCTCATAGTACTTTTAGTTTAAGGGATTTTAATTGTCAAAGTTAAACTTTGCCATATTTCAATGATTACTATTGTCAAAGATGTACAAATGTATCCAAACAAATTATTCAAACAAAAACTTCCTCATTAAAAAAAAAAATTTTTTAAGTCTTTTGTCAGTGAATGCTGTAAGCATGCCTCCTGAGGAAATACCAGAGCATTTACACCTCAAACTTTCCTTCAAAATGTCTATCTTCCACAGCTTTTTGAAACCAACTACCTCCTAGGACTCCCTAATCTTACCTCCCTGGCATCAAAGAACTACAAAAAAAAAAATCATCTGAGAAACTACAAAAGTCTATCTTTGTTTAATACAGAAACCATGCACAGTAAGTTGTCTCCTCCAGAATTTTATTCCCCTTAAATGTCTATTTGCCCTTGAACAAAATCTCCATTCTAGTCTGCAAGCTATTTAATGACTTCCTTATTGATATTATTGTATGAAATAATCATATTTCTCTCTCATTTTTACAATTACTTATTTTTAACTACTTTAACAATAGCATCTATTGTGTGTTCCAGCACTGTGCTGAATAGTTAGCATGCAGCATTTCTTGAAGCCTTACAGATATATAGGTTTTATATGATTACTGTCCCCATTAAGGCTTAAAGCAGTTAAGTGAGAAGGTAAAACATCTGACGAATGGTGGACCCAGAATTTTAACACCACAGGATCTGGTGCTAGTGTCTAAGTGCTTATTTACCATGCTCTATTACCCTTCAAGTTTTAATCAAGATTCAGCCACATCACATCAGGTTTGCTTCTCCATCGTGAAGAGGTTAGTTGTTCAGATTGAAGAGACACATTCCTTTCCTTGCTTTTCTTCTCTCCTAATACATGCACTTTGGTTGTTTCACAGCTGATTCGACTGTCCACCAGCTAACCAGCATAGAAAGCCGGTCTTAACCCTTGTGATTAGTTTTAGAAGTTAAATGCCTACATTGAAGACCTGGATATCATTTTTTTAAGGGTCTTAATTAGAGACTGACTATTTATGGACTTGTGAGGCTACCCATAGGAAAAAAATGGCTTTGTGTCGTCAACTCTGCTCTTTTCCTGAAATCACATGTTGATTTGGTGTATGACCACTTTTATGCATACTCCTTACTGTAAATACAGTGGGAAAGCCCATTAAGATACTTTCTAACATTGACTGCTAAGATAAAACACTCTGTAATTCCCTTAATTATCTCCTGAACTTCCTTTTTGCTTATTTGTTCTAAAATTACTGGCTGGTCTTAACATCTCTGTTTTTATTGCTTATTGCTCTCGTCAAGTGTCCGGAGCCACGTTCTATTGCTTGTTACTATAGACGTTACTTTACAGTGCCACTCAGCTGCCCGACCTCGCTTGGCCTTTCTAGTTTAAGAGGTAAAAGAGAAGCAGGACTGCAACAGGAAGTCTTTCACGATTTTCTGGTCTCTGTGCCTCCAGACTCTTCTACTTCTTTGGGCACCTGCCTCACAGCACCCGAGCCTGAGTCCCGGCCTCAGGCAGGGAAGTGGGTCTTATTCCCCAGTAGAGGCGAGCGAATGAGGCAGAGGAACAGCTCCCTGGCGCCTGTGCGTTTCTGCTGAGAGCTCTCGGGGCTTGGAGAAATAGTTCATAGTCCACTCTTCTCATGTCTCTTAGTCGTCACTTGGCACTTAAGTACAGCGATTATGAAGCCTTTTGAAATTACACTGGAAGGGCTTTCTCTGTTTCGAAGCTGACTTCATCAAGGCTTTGGACAGTTTCAAGATGTGCGAAAGCAGCTGCTGTTCTTTTTTAAATTTCTTTCTGAAAGCCCCAGAAATTCAGTCCCAGTGTGAAGTTCTTGGTAGTTTTTTAGGGCTATTCACTGCACTGTGCTTATGAGTCACACCTTATTATCAAAGTTACCGTAGCTGGTAACTAAGATTTGGACCTTGGGGCAGGATTAGAGGGTTTTCCAGAAGCAAGTGTGAAAATTAGGAAGATGGAATTATTTTGCAGAGAGGTAGGTGTCAACGTTTATGCCATATTATGGAAAGCATCTCCGTGCAGCAGACTGGCACATCCTAACCCTTGGCATTCTGCGGCAAATAACAGAGAAACAAGAATCCTAAACTGTCAGGCCGACAGAACTCCTGTACATGCCTAGGGGCTCAGAGGAATTCAGAAAACAAGGATCTCTTTCCAGGTTCCCGCCAGGTGTCTAATTGTGAGAAATGCTCATTTTTAGACACAGGATTTTTGCCTCTCACTCTTCTAATGTAATGGCTATATCAAAAAAGCACAGGAAACGGCCGAAACAGAACAGCCCTTTCAAAAAGAGCAAGATCAAAAGTCAAGGTCAAAGATCAACATAGAAATACTTCATTTCTCCCCCAAATCCCACCATAACCTCCCTCAACTTGTTCTAAATTGACAAACATTGTGATTCTCAAGCAACATTAACTTCATCGAGGACCATCGTATACAAAGGGGCCCGGTTTGGTAATCAGCATGTTATCAAATAATGTGCAGGGCAAGTAAGTCTCCTATAGGTAACACAGAATGTATTTCTCTTATTGTTTTAGACCACTGATAGCTTGTGCTAGGAACATAAATGAGAAAATATATGTTGAGATATATGTATCTACACTACGAGGCTCCTATCAACGTATAATCACATATACATCCATGTCTGGAGATTACAGCCTTTATTCCAAGTGTTTGGTCTAAAGGGTATCTTTAAATGTACATAGCTCCAATCTTTAGGAGAAAATTAAAGTGAATTCAAGTCTGTATTGTCTATCCGTTCTTTCTGCCTTTCTTTTCAGGTTAGCAGTTTATTTCTGCATTAATCACCCTGACAGAAGCAAGGCAACTCAATTTTCTGCTTCTGTAGGTAGGCACATCACTTTCCGTACAGCACTAGGCATGAAAAGGGCTGCAGCTAAGCTTTGGTTACTGGTGTAATTGAAATGCTATCCACACTATAGGGTGCATTAAAGTCAGATAACGGCAGTTCCTGTGGCCAATTTAAGTAGCTTGACTTCCCTGGGAAAAAAAAAAATTGCCTGACAGATAAGGCAGACAAACTGGCTAATTCTCCAAGCATGTCTCTCATTGTGATCCTAGAAAAATGAGAAAAAAATGAATCACAGAACCACAAAATCAATTGACCCTCGGGTAGCTCATCAGGCAGCGAGCCTGATAAACCTAAAAGCTTTGTTAATGTCTGCCTGCCTGTGTCCCACAGATAGAGCACTTTGTAAATGAACCTGCTTTGATAAATATATTAAGGAAAGCTGTGAATAAAGGCAGAGACTTCTCATTTGTAAATACAACCTCTGCTACATGGAATTAGAATGATAAAATGGAGTTCCATGTAATTAAGTTTGTATAAGGCCTGAAATCCGTGCAAATACTTTCCCTGAATTTTGAAAGAGAACTGTCAGTTCAATTAATCTGAACATCACCCCAAGAATGTACTGAACAAAATTAAGCTGCTGATAAAGCCTGGGCCAGTATTTTGATAAGTAATTCCTATATCATTTCCTGGCCACTGTGATCATTTTATTTAATCCTATGCCCCTCCTTTTCCTCAGTTACCCTCTAAGCCACATACAAAGGGGGACGGTCCATGCACCTCCACAGGAGCAATCTGCCAAATCACAAAGCTCAGAATGGGAAAAATTTTTTTTCCTGTGTTAAAACCAAATTAGGGTAAATACATTTCTCTTAGCATATATATATATATATACACACACACACATATATATACATATAGAGAGAGAGAGCAGGCATCTATACATCACCCCTCAAAGCCCAGACAAAAGAAACCTTCCCAGCACTGATAATTCCATACGAGGGCTGCTCAGGAAATAACCCCAAACACACACACACACACACACACACACACACACACACTTTTCAACAAGAATGACCTGAACCGAATTTGTGGTTCAATTAGAGAATTGTAAAGCATCAGAGGTGGGAAACGTGAGGGGGAGAGGAAGAGCAAGGGAGGGGCAAAGAGAGGGAGAGGGGAAACGAAGAGGGACCCATCTTTCAAAAACCATTGACCTAGTTACCTTTTCCTCTCCCTACACACCACTTTCCCACCTCAGGGTAGAAACACAGAAGTTATCCTCCTCAATTTCATCAGTTTCAGAAACAAACAAAGAAAAGAAAACAATTATTTAGAAATCTCATTTTAGCCACGGGAGAAAGACATTGATTTTCGGGTCACTCACCAGTTGTTTACTTGGAGAATTGTAAGTCCTGTGTCTTGCGCTAACTGTTTCTTCTGCTCTTCGGAAGGGTACGGATGCTAATGAAAAAACAAACGTTTTAAAAGATGTATCAGAAGTCAAGAAAGAGTCACTTACTTCTAAGAATGAAACCACCGTTGGTGATTTCTTTAGTCTACGGCTTGATTTTCCTCATCGCTTTTTTTTTTTAATCAGGTGTGGAGAATGTGGGACAGGGATCCAGAAACCTGCACTGGCAGCCCCCCGGTTCCCACCACACTCGGGGGGGTCAGCAGTGAAAACGAGGTGCTTCAGCTGGTGAGCTCCTGCCATCGGTCAGGGGTGGCCAGCACCCCTCTGATGATGTCAGAGTTCTGATGATCGACGGTCACGTCAGTTACACGAAGGGAACTAGTTTCGGGCCCGTTTAACTTTGCTTCCTAGAAAACCGATGGAAGGCCCTCACTCTATGTTATCTTTGCGAGATGGCTCAATATAATCATTATTTCTCAGTTAATCTGAGGTTACTGACAGTCAAAGTTTGGAAAGTGAGATAATATATAATCACAACAATTCTTGGAAGCCATGGCAACCGATTCGATAACACTAGAGTTTACTGACAGTGTTTCTGTTCACTCCTGTGAGGGACAGTGGGAGATTCTTTCATTTTCACTGGTTACTGCTCTGGGTTAAATGGGTCACACACAATGACCACACATCAAAAGGAGCCAATTATGTGCAATGTTTCATATAGAAATTTTACATTTTACCCTTAAGTATGGCAATGAGAGAATAAAGCCATAGGTTTTAGTATTTTTTAATTCTTTACTTTTCATCACAATTCACCAACATTTATAGCAAACCATTCAAACCACTTTCTCCTGCCATTCTGAAACCAAGGACTGTTATTTTAGAACCATACATGTACTTTGAGACACTGTAATGGTGTGTACATAATTCTAAAACATGGCTGTTAGGTCCCTGCTCTAAATTCCCTGGTTTTCTTAAACAGAAAAGTAAACTTTCATCCAGCATGTCAAAGTGGTTCATAAACGAGAAAGCCTTTGGTAATAAATATTTCCCATCAATATTGTGAAAGGGTGACATTGGGGACAACAGAGTATTCCATTCGGAGCATTCTAATCACTTCAGTGTTTCAGAGAGAATGTTTCCCAATCATCTAAGATTTTATTCTTCAGGTATTTCATCTTCCGTAATAGCGTGCATTATCCAAAATGTGTGCAATTACTTATTAGCAAACCCAAATGCCAGTAGGTTAAACAAAATCCCCTCTATGGCAAAAGGGGTTAACTAGATCTGTATTAATATAGAAGCCAGGCTTTTAATATTCTGCAAATGTTAACAAAGAAAGATGATAATGTTGAGTTAATATGGGTTAAGCATAAAATGAAAATAAATTTTTCTGATTGTGAGGTGTTGACACTTTTTTGGCGAGGGCCTCCAGCCCGTTCCTGAAAGCTGTGTAATTACAGAAGGCTTTTCCCCTCCTTCCCCCTCCTGCTTCGAGCCTACCCACATTAGTAATGACCCCTTCACTGCTTCAAAAACCACTAATGGTCTTCAGCACGGGCAAGAAAAATGAACAGGATAAATTGGAATCCACAGTCGGTAATTTGCATCCTATGAGGCTGCTTTGGCCACTCACACTCATTCCTGGCCATCAATCGTGGCCTGTCAGGTGCTGTACTCTGCCACCATGACAAATACTCCTCCTAACACTCTGATTCGTCCAAACAATGTAATTGTCCTCTATTCTCCTTTTGGTAATGGAGATAATGAATGACTGCACAAACAAGCAGGATTGCTCATCACAGACGCTGGGGTGGCTTCAAACTGGAAAAGGCTAGGGTACAAATTTTAATTGACTGAAAACACAGGTTGGGGCACAAATGACACCACCACCACCAACAAAAAAAATCTCCCAATCCTTCTTGCCCTGGGTTTTCCTGCCAAATGCAAGGGAGGAGCACCTTGTGACTACCGGCCCCTCAAAGATTTTGAAAGCCTAGGTTTATAGGTTATTTGCCCAATGGAAATAAATTCTGCAAACGGCAGAAGTAGAATGAGGACTTGTCACATGAGCTCTGCATTGGAACTGTCGTCCGGTGTGCTGTTTCTCTACGCCGTGTTTTCATTTTTGTGTGTTTAGTCCTGCTCACTGTTGTGATGCATCTGCCCAAGACCTGACAAAATGTGGGCTGTGGTGTGTGTGTGTGAGTGAATGTGTGTGCAAGAGAGAGAGAGAAAGTGAAGCAGGGACACATATACACAGAAAAGGTTAAGATGGAATCAAGAGTTAGGATGTTAAGAAAGTAGAGGAGTAGAAAGGTGATGTTACTGGAGAGCCAATCCGTTCAAGTATGGCTATAAATTCTGATTGAATAACAAGAATTCTTTCCAGGGTTTTATTAGAAATGTAGTCAAATGACCACAAAATTACATAAACATTGTATTTTATCTTGGGAATCCCTGGGCTGCACTTTCACTATGAAAAGCATTTTCAAATTCTACCCACAATCATTAAAAAAATTGGGACCTTACCAAAATTCACCTTGCACAGATGGCTTTTTTTTTTAATTAATAGGGAAGACCATGATAAGTCTAACTTATTTAAATAGCAGTCTGTGGTTTTTGAACATTCATGACGCCATGCCCCTTTTTACACATGAAGTGGACTGTTTATCTGGAAGTGTCCTGGCAGACAGCCACTCCATTTCTAAAATTAAAAAAGGGACGGAAAACAATCAGCTTGCGGAGGAACTGGAGTTGCGGCAATGTGTTTTGGATTAATTTACAAATATATGTATATTTTGAAGGCCAAACTGTGGAGCTAGAGAATTTCTACTACATGGTCCATCATACGCATTTTTCCACTTTATTAGAACAGACATCATATTGAAATAATAAACATGGGAAGCCTTCACTTCGCCTTTGATGTGTATTACTAAATGTCTGACTGGCTCGAATTTAAAATAAACGTCGGTATGTTTGCACTTGAAAACTGGAAGTAGACCACAAGCAGTAATTTGTTGTCAAGTTCCATATTCTTGGACTAAAGACTATAGTTTAGTCTATTCACCGCTGGGGGCCAACCCTCTCTGGTCCAGTGGCCCAGAGGTGGCTCAGCTTACTCGTAGGAACACACAGTGTAACACAATAGCGACGATGATGAGTCCCTTCGTCAAGAAAGAACAGGCGTAGGTCAAAGCTTTTCACAGCCCCACATAATTCTACGGCCACGGTGAACAGAAAACATGATTCACAAAGATCCTCTTACTCTGAATGACTGACAACTGCTCAGAAAGCTGATGAGACATGACTCAGTATAGATAGAAGACCATTTTTAATGGCCTTTTTAGAGACTCATTTAAAAGTAGGTATTATTTTTATTCAAGATATGGACCTTGGGTGGGTAAAGGGAATCCAATATATGGTGAGGGATGGAAACTAGACTTTTGGTGGTGAGCATGCTATCGTATATACAGATATCAAAGTATAACGCACACCTGAAACTCATGTAACCCTATTAATCATATTACTTCGACTAAAATGAAAATACTGATTTTCGGCCTTCTTCTTTACCCCCACATTGCCCCCTTTGGGGTTAACTTGGTTCATCAAGTGCATGGAATTAGATCTACAATATCCTTAGAACACATGGGTGAAACCACTTAATAATAATAATAATCTTCTTTTGTGATTGATCCCTCTCCAATGATGTCCAAACTGCAATGGACTTATCATAAACTTTATTCTATGTTGAAAAAACCTATGCTGACATTTAAAAATACTTCAAGTGATACTTTTAATCATCCCATGAATTAGAAGTACGTACTAAATTTTAAAAGGTAGTATTTGGAAGGATAAAAAATTAGAAATACCCGAAGTGTCTTTTAACAGGATCACAGTTAGATAAAATGTGAGGTGCGCATGAAAAGGTGTTCCCATAAATTGCTCAGTGAAAAAACCCAAGTTGCAGAACTATATGTATTACCAATTCATAAAATAATAAACAAATAAATAAAATTTAAGATACACATGTCTATGATTGTCGTGCAAGAAAAAGATCTAGAAAAATACACACTGAATAGTGGTTCATGTTGTATAGAGCATGGGGTGGAGGCTTTTATTTTTTGTTTATATACTCACGTATTGTTATGTATTGTCTCATATATTATGTGCATGTGTATTGCTTTTAATAATTTTTTAAAATCCAATATCAATTTTTAAATTATAATTTATTATAATTATAAATAATTTATACACTCCATCATCTTTTAAAAAATAGTGATTTAACTTTTTTGTGCAATGAGATATTCTCTTTCACTGGATAGTTTTAAAAGCAGGGCATCACTAGGCTCAGTCCTGCCTCTTAAGTTACTTTCCTACCTGATGAGTGTGACTGACTGGTCCATAAAGTTTACTAGGTAAGTTCTTTGAAGAACAATGTGCCACCTGTCAAAGTACTTCTGCGGTGATGGAATACAGTCATTAAGACAAATGATCAAGTAACTTGTTGGGCAGGATCTTAGTCTGAGCGAATACTTGGAAGGTGAGCACTACCAGTACCTCTTTTTTTTCTTCACTCCCTTCCCAGATACCATATATTCTATACAGTTAACCCAGGTGACCTTGACTTTGATGATGCCCTTTGTGTATGAAAACCTCTAAGCATTTTCCCTAAGACGGAAAATGAAACCACACTGGGCCAATATCTCTTATAGCTTTAGGACCATGCTTCCTGGACCAGGGTGCAAGATGTGCTGAGGACCCTGAACACATGAGCACCTATCTTTCTGGAATGTCAAATGTATTTAATGCCCATGGATTTAACACCTTTTTCTTATGTAAATAAAATTCCTGTGCTATGACTAGAACATACACTACAAATGAAATTTGAAGAAAACAGGAAACATTAAGATATATTAAACCCATCATATCTTCATAGTTGGAGGCAATCTCCTTTTCACCAAATTCCTATAGCAATTTACTTGGTATTTATAATTTTTAGCCTTTCATTGTCATGTCTTGTTTGCATAGCTTGTCTTTATTAAACATAACTTCCTGAAGGTGAAACCTTGGTTTTTTTAAACTTTTGTATTTCTTCCCTAAGTATTTGTAGATGCTCCGCATCACTAATCAGAGAGATGCAAATTAAAATGACAATGAGGTACAACCTCACACCTGCCAGAATGGCTGCCATCAATAAATGAACAAACAGAAAGTGCTTGGGACAGATGTGGAGAAAGGGGCACCCTAGTACACTGCTGACTGCAGACTGGTGCAGTCACTATGGAAAACACTATGGAGGTTCCTCAAAATATTAAATATGGAACTGCCATTTGATCCAGTGATCCCACTTCTAAGACTATATCCAAAGAACCCCAAAACACCAATCAAGAAGAAAATATGCACCCTTATGTTCATAGCAGCACAATTTACAATAGCTAAGATCTGGAAACAGCTAAGTGCCCATCAGTAGATGAGTGGATAAAAAAAGCTGTGGTACATTTATACACTGGAACACTATGCAGCTATAAAAAAGAAGGATCTCTTACCCTTTGAGACAACATGGAAGAATCTGGCAATTAATATGCTAAGCAAAATTAGCCAGTCAGAGAAAGACAAATATCACATGATCTCACTTATATGTGGAATCTAATGAACAAAATAAACTGACAAACAAAATAGATCCAGAGACATGGAAGCATGCAACAGACTGATGAATCTCAGAGGGGAGGGGAGTGTGTGTGGAAAGAGAGTAACTAAAGAATTTATATGCATATATGCATAACCCAAGGACAAAGACAGACAATAGTGCAGTTGAAGGCCAAAGGAGGGGATGGGAGCAGGGAGGAAAGGGTCAATGGAGGGGAGAAAACTGACACCTGTAATACTCTCAATAATAAAGATTAAAAAAAAGAATGGAAAAAAAATAGACACAAGTTCTCATTCAAGCTTTGTTGGTAATTCTGTCAACTTTAACAAGACCCAGTCCCTATAATAGTAAAAGTAAGAGATTAATGAAGCTGTACACGGGTTATACAATATCTATAGAGATTATAACAATAAAATGTGTGATGGTGAATTCTGAATCTTATTGACTCTCTCAGACACACACAGGCGAGTGCACCCTCTCGAGTTGCCTGAGCTTACGATCACTCCTCGGGATGCAGAAAGAGCCCTTTGCTCTTCTACGGCCAAGCTAACTTCCTACTAATGCCTGAAGTCCTTCTACATGAGCTATGACGTATCTTTTGCTTTGTGTTAGTATTTGCAAATCTCTGCCTTTTCTGGGTGTCTTATTCTTGCCTATAGCTCTTGAGATCAGAACCACAAAGTATTAGAGTTAAAAGGTCTTTAGACAGAGCCTTGGCCTGGGACCTAATTTACGCAGCTGAGGAAGCCGAGACTCACAAAGGTTAAGGGACACACGCCGGGTCATGGACACAGGCCGTGCTGAGAGCTGAGACAACCGCCTGCTCTCCGACATTTACGGACGAGGTTCCCGCCGTAACATTGAGTTTGTCACTGAAGCAGCAGTTCCTTTTCTTTTGGTAATAGTACCCTGACTTTACTTTCGGGGTGTGCTCAGGGGTGGCCAGGTGACCCCGGCAGAGCCAATCAACCCAGCCGGTCATTGCAGCTGCTTGAGAGCCGGACCCCAGCCAGGCGAGGCGAACGGGAGCCGCGGGCTGTCAGGCCCAGGGGCTGCTGAGTCAGCGGAGCAGGCGCCTGGCGCTCGCCGGGCCGCCTGGGAATGAGGCCCCGCCAGCAAAGCGGGACCGCAGATATAAAGGACAGGTCTCTGATGTCTTCTCTGCACTTGGATCCAGCTTTACCTAAAATCAGTTACTTGAGCCAATAAATGAGTCCTAATACACATGGCACAATTAAGATTATCTGGAATTTTCTCAGTTTATTCCTCTTCTGCCTCCAGCTAAAAATGATTGTTTATCGTTCAAAAAAAGAATGAAAGAAAAGATGAAGAAAAAGAGGAATAAAATGAAGCATTTTGATTTAATCTATACCTACAGCTCTTATCAAACACGGCAAAAATCTTTAAAATTTGGGATTAAAATTAGTTTATCAGAGCTGTGATCCCAATAGATTAAAAACCCACCTCGCTTGGAAGACAGAGGTTGAAGCCTGCAATGCAGATGGGGCTGTGAAAATTTTGTATCTAAATTAGGAAAGCAGAATATAAGGTACAGCTTTTATAATGTTTCTTAAACTGACCATACAGAGAGTCCGTTTCAGTCTGTTTCTTGTGTAAAGCTAAAACTCTGAAGGGAGATGAATTGGAGTCGACTGACCAAAATACCTGAGAAACACTGACTCAGAAACCGTAGAGAAACCAAAGGCCGTGGTAATGCAAAATGACACAAAAATTGTTTCTATCATCTGACTAATTTAGGGCTGTTTGATTTTGGTAGAATTCCCAACTGCTGATGGAGAGCGCATGTCAAATAGTGGGCGACCACCACATTCCCTTCCATTTCCACGGTCCCGGCGTGTCCATCAGAGCCAGTCCAAACCCTGGGCCAGGGGACCCCCCAGAAGTAGCCGCCCCGCCCCACCCGCGAATCCCACAGTGCTTTCCCGTGTATACGCATATATGTGCACGTGTGTTATAACCCCCACGGGACTGCAAGTCATTTGAGGACAAAGTTGAAGACTTTAACTTTGAACCCTTTACGGCACTTAACACAGTGTTTCTTATATAACAGGCGCTCAATAATACTTGTTCGCGAATGCATTATTTCAGAAATTGATAGTTTTCTCTTAGAAAGAACTGATGGTGCCCTGTATATGAGTCATAAATACCCAGATAAAAAAGGAAAAATCCAGACGCTCATTTAACTGTTTTCCCGACACAATATTTGGATATGTGGAAATATCTACTGGATTTTTCACTTTCCCTCCAGATGTTTAGTGTCGTGAAAATCCAGATTTCAGATTCAAATTAGCTGTTTTTTTTCTTTTTTAAAAAAATGCCAGATGTATATTTGAGAGGAAGGAAATGTGGCTATTTCAGGAAATTCATTTCCATTTGCGTTCACATGGAAGTAAAATAGATTGAATTATAACACTCACATCTTCTAAAATCAGAAAAGGTTTGAGGGATTTTAATAATAGCCAGATCCTAAGAGATTAGCATGTCTGGTTGATAGTTAGAGCCATGGTAGGAAGGCCTCATTAAAAAGAGTAAAGAGAAACACACATCTCTGCAGATAAGCTAAAGGATTACTGAATGAGACTGATGGATTGCTGTACAGAGATTTTAAGAACAGTTATTAAATTTATTATTATCAAGATATAGGTAAAACAGAAAAATTGAGAAGGAGTTTTTATGAAACCAATGTTAAGGGAAAAACCTAAGTGTCTTGGGACTAAGGAGAAACACTTTTTGCATCTGCAAGGAGAAACGTTACATACACATATTCTGAAGGTACAGAAGGAGTTCATATGGGTAGGAGTGATGAAATTAAGTGATGGTCAGATACCATCAACACTTCTAAACTTCCAAACTTCTAAATTTCCAAAAAGACAAAAAAATATTAGAAAATCACATTAGAAAACAGTTGCAGAAAGAAGTCAGAATTTTAAGCACAACAAATACACAGTCGTCCCCCCATCATTTCAGTTACCCGTGGTTAATCGCAATCTGAAAATTATTAAGGGAAAAATTCCAGGAATAAAAAATTCATAAGTTTAAGTTGCAGGTCATTCTGAGTATCTCACTTTATCTCATCACATAGGCACTGTATCATCTCACATCATCACAAGAAGAAGGGTGAGCACTTCTAGTACACTAAGATCTTCTGAGAAAGAGAGACCACATTCACATAACTTTCATTACAGCATATTGTTAAGATTGTTCTATGCTATTATTAGTTATTGTTAATCTATTACTGTGCTTAATTTATAAATTAAATTTTATCATATATGTGTATGTACAGGAAAAAAACAGCATATATAGAGTTCTATTGGTACTCTCTGCAGTTTCAGGCATCCATGGGGGTCTTGGAACATATCCCCTGCAGATAAGGGGGGATGAGTATAATTACTGTAATTATTATCCTATCGACTGAGACTTTAAAGCTGAGCAAACTCTTATTTTGAAAATAATAAAAATATATTCCTAAGGCTAGGGAAAGATAATTTTATTTAACATTTGTTAGGATGCTCCCATGAGCTGCTTGGCCATGCGTGTCATGCTGCCTACGTGGCTAATGGGTAATCCTACCAAATGAGCCAAAGGCCACAAATAAGGCCTTGACTCATTTAACGATCATTTCACATTTCCACACTATGACCAAATTAATATTTTATGGGGCCACTCAGTTCTACAGCCAGACCACTTTTCCAAAAAATTGAATTTTGTGCTTATTTAGTTTATGGGTCATTTGTTGAAATAGATTTCAAAACAGGTTTAAGCTATTTAGATTTTTCAGTGAACTGCAAAAGAAAAACTCACAGACTCATAGTTTTAGAACTAGAAAGGACATTAGAGGTTATCTAATTCAAACTTTCTCACTTCATGCCTCACGAAACTGAGGCCAACTGAGATGACGTGGCTTGCTCAGGCTGAGCTGGCTTCCTCCTTTTTTAAGATGGCTCTGATTTTCCCAGCAAGAAATTTCACACATATAATCTCAAAGAACACTTCTTATGGAACATTTTATTTCTACCTAGGAACTACAGATACCAATAGCCAGATTTTATCCTGTAAAACCTACTTAGCATCCATATCCTGTAAGTTCTAAGTCACCCTATATTTTCTCCATTTGCCACGCTGCATTGCAAATACGTTGCATCTTTGTCTATCTCTCCGCTTAGATTCCATGCTCCTTGAGAGCAGAGACTGGCTATCCACATTTTATCTCCAGAATTTAGGTCACTACCAGGCGTGCAAGAGGTATCAATAAATGCATGTTCAATTAATCAAGTTTGAGAATGCAAACAAGTGAATTCTTTGCATCCTAAAAATACTATTTTGAAATGAAAGAAAAGGGAAGCTGGTTGAGGTGAACACTAGATAGCAAATGAGAAGGAAGATTTAAGGAAGGAGACACTCAAAGAAGCAGATAATACCAACCTCTTGCCCACGTCAAACATGAAACAGTGAAAATCAGCTGTTATTTAAAACAAGAGTAAAATTCTATATATGTAGAAATTGGCAAATTCAGATGGTGACACTAAGGAGCTGTGGAATAGAAATAAGTGGATGAGACTTTTAATTAACATTTAATTTCTCCCTGTTTAAAAGGCTAAGGGGTAGCTTTAAAACAAGGATCTGAAGTAGGTGGTAGAGAGTTATATAATGTCTAGACAACTAAGATACTTTTATCTAATCTTATGACAACAATCCTACTTAACAGGTTCAGACACAGTGCCACAGGAGACTGAGTTAGAAGGAAATGAGGGTTAGCAATCAGCCCATCACAACATTTCTTTAATAACATGAAAAAAACAACAACATCTGCGCAAGAAAATGTGGGGTAAATATTAAAAAATTATTAAGCAAGTTTACAAGCTATAATAAATAATTCCAGTACGTTCAGTCACTTTTATTTGCATGAGCTATGCTATAAATAATTTGGTCCGATTTACTTTAAAAATGCACCCAAAGTCCAATTTGACAAGAAAATGCTAACTTAGATTTAAAGAGGAAGGGGTTGTTTAAAGAAACTGAAGGTTATCTTTTTCTCAAAAAGGTTATTATCTCTGGAGTAAGCAATGAAAATGTTGTGGATATTATCTTCTTTGCTCATCTCACAGTACAGGATAAGAGCATGGGGTGAATGATAAGTTGAAAAGTCATAAAAACAAGAAGGAAGTAGCTGTAAACTAATGACTTCTTGTGAAGGGGAGTAGTAGTTAAAAAGAGAACCTCGATGGTGACCATTTCTTACCCCGAATTCTGAAGGTTTCAATCAGGGTGGCTATAATGAAATGGAACTCCGTAATAAGACTTAATTCTTTTATTTGACTGTTCACCAAGAGGAAAACTCGATGGTGTAAAATGTTCTACGGTGTAAGAATTCACCTGTTTGTACTCTCACACTTGATTAATCCAGCATGCATTTATTGATACCTCTTGCACGCCGGGTAGTGAACTAGCATTAGGAACTGGGTTTAGAGGTTGCAAACTGGCTTCTTTTTCTAATACAGAGCTTCTTTTCGTATGTAAGTGAGCACTGGATACAACTATATACTTAGATGCATACTTTAAAAAAGGGAGGGTGTGCTGAAAAACTTGACTTTTTTCCTGTTTAATTATAGTCTTTATAGTCTTAAAATGTTTGGGGATTTATCTGATTTAAGTTTAAACCACAATTTATTATGTTTAATTTTAATTGTAATTTTATTTTTAAAAATCTATTTTTTCCCCATCGCCATTTATCCCCTCTGTTACCTCTTGTCTTCTCCACTCCCCCCTCCCCACTGAGATCACCACACTTGTCCATACCCATGAGTGTTCTCGCTTTTTTTATCTTTTTCCCTCAATCCCTACACCCCCCACTTTCCCCCCACCCAACCCCCACCACCAGCGCAGTCTGCCTGCTCTCTATCTATGAGTCTGATTTTTAAAAATACGGGAGAAAGATCATTATCAGATCATTTCAAAACATGAAAAAGACAAAGAGATTACCCCAGTGTTTACTTTAGTTATTACACTGTACTAGTAAACAAAACATCCAATTGATATTCTAATAATAATTTAAAAACCCCTCTTAACTGGGCCATCAAAAAGGTCAGTTAACAGTATTTATTTTGGAATTCCCCACAGTTTTATCTTATCAATTTGTTTTCCTTCCCCTTTTTAGAGCAGGCTGTTTAGCGAAAGTCAGAGACAGACTGAGGCACCACCATGACATTTATCTGTCTTTGTGCATATACTGGCCCTGTTAGGACACACAAATCCTTTAAACATAGAGTGTTTCTAAGCAGATGAAAAAAAATCACTTTGTGAGTTCCCAATTCTATTAAGAACAATCACCTCATCAATAAGGAAAACACCTTCAAAATGTATTTTCATCGTACCTAAGGATAGATATGGTTCTTCTGGTAATTAAGTATATAAGATCATAAACCATCCAATTCCATGTTATAACCAAACAAAATGGAAAAATATATATGTACATAAAAATATGTTTTCATGATTCTGGATACCTACTGACTAAACATTCATTCATTAAAGATGAAAGTAATTAAATTTTGAAATATCGAATCATTTTCTAGCATTTAGCCTTTTACCACTATAATTAAATGCCATGCTGAATTAAATCCAAGTAAATTAGGAATTTATGAACTTAAAGAAAATATGCACACAAAAATTAAAGGTTTTCATGGCAAAACAATGAGAATATATGCTAATATATGTTTATAGCTTACTTAGTATGTGACTATTTTCTTCCTAATTTGGACAGCAAATAAGAAAATATTGATAAAAGGCTCCTCTTAGCTTGGGCAGCCAAGTTGACCTCAGCAGAAAGTGCTTTAATTACCTCTCCACTATGTTTGCATCTGCTTATCAACTTGGATAAAAGACAGAGAATTAATGAGGAACATATTAAAAATATGACTGAAATTACTGCATTGGTCATATATTTTCAACCCATTAAGTGGTAAGATTTTATAGAAAGCAATAGCTACCTCTTATTCCTCCCGATCTTAGAACTTGGAAATATATCTTTACATAGTTACAAAGAAATAATTCTGTTTTTGCATGAAAATATTTCTTACAAGGATTTATGAAGCTCTAAAAATGGTGGCTCCAAAAAAACTGGAATTTAAAAGGACAAACCTTAATGTAGCTGAGGTCAACTGGGACAAACCAGTATGGCCAGCATTTGTTTTATTAGCTGAGCATCCCTCTGATGGTTGGAGGCTGTTCAATAGTTTGGATATCACATGTGGCTTTTCTATGATCGGCAGAGACCTCTAATGTTTTTGATACCTGCCTGGTGTGTTGTACCTTTGGCAGATGAACTTAAGTTTAACCCATATTCCACCATAATACAGACAGCAGCTGCTGAGTTGACCAGTTGACCAGAGAGAATGCTAAGTTTTCAGTTTTTCATCTGTTTAAAGTCTGAAGGTATCTTCACTACTCATGTGTTACTAACTGAATCATATGCATCATTTAACTATTTAAATAATTTAAAAACTCTTATTTGAGTAATTAGAAATATACCTCATACGACATAAGCTGAGTGGGTTTAGCTCTCTAAGAAGTTAGCAAAACACTTAAGGATTGCCACATGGCAAGCGGTAAGCTACAAATGGCCTTAGATTTCAGCAGAAAAATCATTAAGTGAATCCAAGGTAGTATTCATATGTATACACTAATAAAGTATTGATCATGCTTTACCTATTTTTTTTTTTAATATGTCTTTATTCATTTCAGAGAGAGAAAGGGAGAGGGAGAGAGAGATGGAAACATCAATGATGAGAGAGGCATTGATCGGCTGCCTCCTGCACGCCCCCGACTGGGGATCGAGCCCGCAACCCGGGCATGTGCCCCGACCGGGAATCAAACCCTGATCTCCTGGATCCTAGGCCGCCGCTCAACTGTTGAGCCACGCCCAGCGGTTTATTTAGATAAAGCATGATAAAGGCAATCATGCTTTATCTAAATACGAACATTTTCTTTGGAAAGGTAAGAGAGGGCAGTTTTTAGCAAGAGGTAAATGAGAGGAACCAAAAAATATCTCAAAAAGGTCAAGAGTATGTATAAAAATCACCATTCACTCATGACTCTGATTCCCCATATAAGACATGACCTGGGTTTGACCTGGATGCTGGAGGAAACTAGACTGACCACTTTCCTTCTTTGGACAGTCCCAGGGGACAATCAGTGTCCATTCAGTGTCAAGTCTGACCTGGCAGAAACTAAGTTTGGGAAGACTTTTTCAGTTCAGGTATTTGAACATTTAAAGTTTTCATTCAGTGTACAATATGAGAAGAAAATCCAGAAAGAAATGTGTAAAGCGTCTACTTTATAAGGTCTTCATCTTCTTTCTAACCTAACCAGACAATTTTGAAATCACCTGGGAATATACTGTTACAAGGGAGTAAGTAAATGCATGTGCATTTTCACTACAGTGATATCTGTTCAAGTTTATAACCGCTGATGAACAGCCCCGGGCCCTGGGCTAGATATTCACTAAGCCAGGTGTCCGGAGGAACGGCCGAGCAGTGACAAGGAGGTTGGCGTTTTGGCGTTTGACTGGTTAAGCTCTCTGTTTCTTCCTTAAGTTTCCGAACACATTTTCCCTTTTCACTCTAAGTGACTGGCATGCTAAAGATGTGATAGAACCTAGAAGCACCCCCTGGAGACATTACTTTCTCTAACCCCTTGGACATCTGGGAATACAATTCATAGTAAGTATAAATACTCTACATTGAATTACTAAGGGAGTTTGCTATATGCTAAAGCAAGTCTGTCACAAGATAAATGTTGTTCTCGCAAAGCAATTAATACCCCAGTGGACTAATGCTCTTGTAATTTTTTAATGAAGAAATTTAGATGTTCCCAAGAAATGTCCAATGAA
The DNA here is from genome assembly GCF_054644295.1 of Miniopterus natalensis. NCBI lineage: Eukaryota > Metazoa > Chordata > Mammalia > Chiroptera > Miniopteridae > Miniopterus > Miniopterus natalensis. The sequence continues at coordinate 62,649,181 of NC_142081.1, read as the reverse complement.
ACATTCTGATGGGATTTATTAATAAGCACTTGAATTTTCACTTCTGTGTTTTGGTCACTACTGTATGCCCAGCTTCTAGGAAGGGGCTTGAGAGAGCAGTAGAAGCTCAATAAATATGTGGTAAAGGAATAAATGAATGAATATTTTTTAGTGCTTGACCTGAGACTGAAGCATGGAGTCCCTCACTGCGAGCGCACGAGGGAAGCCAGAGAAAGCTCAGCATTTAGGCTTTTACCTTCTCACATTAGTAGTTAGAACCACTGATCTGGGAGGAGGCTAATGGCACGGGGATGGAAAGTTTCTTAAGTCCCAGATTCATAAGCATACCCTTTGTCAATTTATTTACACTATTGAAAATCTGAACTGTTTTCCCCCCACAGTGAATTATATATTTCTTGGCCCATACTGACTATGATATAGGGGGAAAACCCTGCAGAAAGCCCCACAGAACTCATAACAATAGTCCAGGCAGAAGTGTACGAATGTCACACGGAGGCAGTAACACTTTCCATGATTTCATACCCCAGTGGATAAACATTTGAATTTAAAGTGTAGATACATTTTGGAAACACTCAACTGACTCAGGAAACACATGTGCTACAGTGCCATCAGGTCACACTTCAGGTGGAGCCCTGGGAAATTTTTTGGAAAATAGTGGTAGAAATAGGTTGGAAGGAGAGAGAGCGAGAGCACATAAATCCGTTATCAAATGCATTTATAGCTCTTTCCATCTGTCCTTTTTCAAAGTACTTTTCTAATATTAGCTCTAAAGTTCTAAGTGCACAAGGCTCAGATCCGCTGTCTCGTCTCACTTGATACTCAGATCTGTTGTCTCATCTCCCTTGATAAACGTAAAGAATTGGATGCAGGGAGCATAAGTGACTTATCACTTGTTTGTGATCCAGGCAGAGTCAAAGGCAAGAAAGGCCAACTTATAGAAAGAAATAATCCCATCATGTTGGCAAGATTTGATTAACGATATGAGGTCTACGGTTGCCATCAAAATGGTGCAACACGATGGATTTCTAAGGTATTTGTTTTAGTTTCACCAAAGCAGGATGATTTCTTAGTTTAACTAAACTCATACCTCTCTGTCTCTCTGGAATGTGACATTATGGCACCTGCTCGGGGCCAAAACAAATAAATGGCCTACATCCGTTAACAGAATTGTCCAAACATATTAACAGCCATAATTTTAGGCTGAGCATGACAGTCCTAAATGGTTCCACCATTAGGTCAGTTATTTTAAATACATGTGTGCCTCCCACTAGAACATAAGCTCCTTGAGGGCAGGGAATTTGAAAGAAACAATTAGAAAATTTTCACTGAATAAATATTGTCTCTACCCAGGCTACACCTGCATTTGTACAAGACAGTTAGAAATCTGGAAGCTTCTAGTGGCTAATGTCTGCAAAACACTGTGATAATGATTGAGAGACTAGTTCTTCAAGCGAGAAAATGGTTTGGCAAGTCCAAGGAAAAAGGAGCTCACGGTATTCATGAAGAAAATTAAAAAACACACACAACCTTATAAAGAAATTCAGGCCATATTTCAGGAGGGGAAGAAGAGCCTAAAAAAATTTAAGAGACAAAACCCATCTATACAAATTAGAATAAAATATGCACAGATCTCTGGAGAAACTCTATTATATCACAATTAATGCAGAGACTGCAATCACGCCAGGCTAATTTCCACAGATTCCAAGTTCTGAACAGTTCCTAGACTATCCAAGTGGGAATTTGGCCAGGATTCTGGGGTTAATCATTCATTTTGAGAGAGGCTAATTCTTTGGGAGGCAGCCCACTCTGCAGGAGGAAACATTTGGCCCATGTGAACAAATTTGCTCCTCGAGTTCACCCTCTATTAGCTCCACAAGACACTGTGGTGTTTTTTGGGGGGAGGGGTCAGTTTACTTTCTCGTACATATAGAAATATTTATCATGTTTTCAATAAATATATATTAATGCCAGAGAAACAGCTCAAGCATGTATATTGAATATTTGGATTCTTAAAGAATAATTTTTACACCAGCTTTTAAATACCATGATCTGAATATAGTATCAGAAGAGTATTGTGGCAAAATATATGACCTCTGGAATCAGACGGCTCTGGCTTTTCATAGCTCCATGGATTAGTAACTGTGAGCCTTTGAAGAGGCTACTGAATCACCCGAAGACTAAGGTTCTTCATTCATAAAACAGGGAAATTAATGGTGCCTACCTCTAGGGGTCTTCTGAGGCTTAAATAAGTCGCTAATTAATTGAACAAACAGTTACTGAGTGCCAGGAACCGTCACAGGCACTGGGAATACAGCAGTAAATGGAGGAGACAGACCCTGACCTCATGAAACTTATAATCTGATAGGAGATATAGGAAACAGACAAATATATATATATATAGTCTGCAGGTGATAAGTTTTATGAAGAAAGACACCCTTAAGGTCACCTCTGTGCCAAGCGAGTATGACTGGGGATGCTGGGGGTGCACTAGCAGGGTATCTGGCACATAGTAATGAGGCACATAACACAGAGCAGCTATTTGTTTATTCATATACAGCAATATAATCACAAATCAAAAGCCTGCGCGGTCCCCTTTCTCTGCCAGGAGGCCGGAGCTTCCCACATCAATCCTGCAGCACTCACATAACTGATCCTGATACCCAACAAGCTTCAAATGCTCATGAATATCATCAATGTTTCCAAATGCAAATACTTTCTGTGACGCGTGGTTATTTGGCGTCTTACTTTTCTGTTAATGGGTCTTAAAAGCACCGGGTTCTGTAAGGGCATTCCGGTAAATAGGGCGAGAGACGGTGCAAGGAGAATCTTTACGGGCACAGGCGGGGGGAGGTGAGTTAGCACAGTATCCCCCGTTTTCCCCAGAACACCAGGATTTGGGTGTTACTTCATACTGAGCCATTTTGGAAGAAAATCTTTCACTGGTCTTCGTGGCCCTAAAACTTACTACAAGTCAGCCCCGGTAATCACCGGCAGCACCCACACAAGATACCACACAAATCATTCATACCCTTCCCCAAACTCGCATGGCTCCATGTCACGAAGAAGACAGACTCCAGCCTGCCTCCGAAGGCCTTTCACAACCTGGCCCAACCGATCTTTCCCAACTTACATCCCACTACTCTCCACACCACACTGGCTTCTGATCCACTTTATTCCTATATCACTGCCATCAAAACACTTTGTATCTTGTGGATATTTCAAATGCTCACTATTATTTTGGGTTCTCCTCTCATTTTTATGCACATGGAAACCTATGCTTCACAGCCCCTCTTGTCCTTCTCTTCCCCGTGAACTGGGCACGGCCATGTGACTACGATAAAAGGGACATGTGCCGTTTGCAGGCTAAAGAGTTCACTGATGATATGAACTCCCCAGGCCCTCCCCTTGCTGCCACAATTATGGGGGTACTTGTGGAAACAGAGGTGCCATGAGATGGAACAACCTGAAGTTGCACGTGGAGGACAGCTGCCTGGAGGGCGGGGTGATCTCATCATCAGCTCTGTTCCCAACCAATAAATCCTATTATGTGAAGCCACTGAGGTTTCTGTACTATTTGTCAAAGTGGCATAACGTAGCCAATTCTGACTGTCTTCAGGTGATAAGTTTTATGTGCCAGTTCTCCAGGAACTTCTTTGATCATGACTTTGAAGTGATTCTTCCTCTCTTTTCCTAAAAAATCATATGGGGAAAAAATTTTCTTAGATGCGGATAAAACTGCTTTGTGGGAAGAATCAACTATATTGAGAAGGATCTTTGATAAGCTTGGGGGCCGGGAAACGGGGGTTGAAACAGATGCCCCAGGCTTGGCTTCTAGTGGCAGCCAAGTTTCTCGTCAAAACCGGCAGCTACTCAGCCTAATAAAGGGCTGACAGGCCTCGTTGAGAGCTGCCTAGGGGAGGAGATGGAGCGATAAGGAAGGTTAAGAGGGGACACTTGGGGATGAGATGGGTATAAAGGGAATTTTTCAAGTGACATGTGCTCTGTGTGATGTGACACCTCCCCACGTCACTACAGATCTTCAGTAAAACTCGAGAATTCAAAAACTCCTTATATGGTTGAATGTTTTGAGGAAGCTGATGAAGTGGCTCATTCTGCGTCAAGTTTGTGCAGGTTTAAAACAGATTCCTGTGTGTGGTCAAAGGAATGGGCTGATGTCTGGGTCACACTTCATTTGCATTCTCAAATGGGAGAGCGCCTGGGGTGCCCTGCACTACAGACATTGGGGGGCCCTCCCAACAGGACAGTAAGGTCCTCCACAAAAGGAACCCTATTTCACACACGGCTTTATTCTGCAAGTGCTGAGCTCAGGGCGTCACAAGGGCGTTCCCAGAGAAATGCATGGGTCCAACAGATGATGCTGCAGGCCAAAAGCAGTCCTGTTTTCCCGCCCTGAAAAGTAAACTGGCCATAACCTACTGCTTTACTTTGTTTCCATTATTTGCTAGAGGCGTTTAAAGAATATTCTATAACATTTCAGTGACCTTCCTTCGGAAAGGCAGCCAATCCTTCCACCTTCGCCAGCCCAGCCACGCCGATGGGACGCTGGCCTTTCTCCTCACGCAGCCTCGACTGCATTTAGTTCTGGGAATTCCCTCGGCGGGAGGAGCGGGCTTGCGCGGAGGGTGCGAAGGGGCCGGAAACGCAGATAACAATGAACTTCACTATCTCACTGCCAGTTATCTTCTCTGTCATCAGCCGTGAAGTCTTGTTCTTGCCTCTTCAGAAAAACCACATGACATTTGAGAATCCTCTCCTCCACCGAACACATTTCAGAACCATCTGGAACACCTTCGCCCCCCTCACTCCGCCGTCCTTCTCTTCAAGGAAGAGAGTGCGGCTTCCCCTTGGGCTTTGGGGTGCTCACATTTCACCTTCATTCTTTGGTTATTTGCAGGTATCGTGGATATAAGCACAAACTCACACGCACACACACACACGGGAGAGTCTGAAATACATACTTCGAGACGAATCCTCGGTGTGATACACTGAAATCAGGAATCGATTTTTCTGCCACCTCATTTCAAATATTAATGAAAAGTAAAAAGGTGAAGAGACTCGAACCAGTGCGAATACAGCACAGGCACAGCCCTTTTTAAATTAGCAGGTTTGTCTGTCTGCCCTCAATCGGCAAGACTTGTGTCTGTAAAAGAATCAGCAAGTTATCCCTGACCAGTTTGGCTCAGTGGTTAGAGTGTTGGCCCTCGGACTGAAGGGCCCTGAGTTCAAATCCAGCCAAGGCCACGCACCTCTGTTGCAGGCTCGATCCCCAGCCTGGTCGGGGTGCGTGCGGGAGGCGGCCATTCGATGTGTTTCTCTCTCCCCCCCACCACTCTCTCTGAAAAGCAACGGAAAAAATATCCTTGGGTGAGAATTTAAAAAAAATAGTGAATTAAACTCACACTTATAATCTTTGAAGATCTCATAATGAAAAAAATGTGAACTTCAGTGTCGTATGACATAATGCTTCAGGAGAATATTTGTCTTTTTTTGGCCTATTTGCAAGAAAAAAAAAGTATACGTAAAAGAAAAGGACACCCAGCCCTCTTTAACTATTTCTTTTACCAGTCGTAGCTGATGAATTTCAGTTTATTGACACAGACTCTACAATAATAACCGACACATATACCCAGTCAAGTTTATGAAAAATGGGTCCCTGGTTAAAATCCTTGAGTATAATACAGTTTTGTTTCAAAGTGGAAGCATGTAAAGCTGTTTCTCTCTCTCTCTTTTTCTCTCTCTCATGCACAACACATCCTCGCTGCAGGCAGTTAGAGATGCTCACAGTTTGGCAAACCTGGATCTCAACGTTGCCCTTTGTCCACAGATCAGTGGACGCGTCCATACCACTACTACTGTCCCAACAGGGCACAAGGAGAGCGATCCCCGTCCAGAACAAGGAGCTCCTGACACTTGTCTTTACTACCCCATCATAAATTCATAAAGGGATGTCTGCTGTAGCCAGTTGGCAAGTTCACTGCATAAACATCAACACCAACTTAATGACTTGTGTACACATCGTAAACTGGAGAATCTTTATACAAAGAAATCAGATAAATCAAACATGAGCTGAGGCTTCGGGGAAAGCAATTAAAGCTTGAAGCGAAGGTGGCTGTGGGAGGGCACTGCATCCCATTAGAGCGGATAATAGAAAATGTGTTAATGCAGCTACAGTATGTGTAATTAAATTAATTAGTAATATTAAGTGTGTTGAAAGCAACATCTTGTCAAAAGATAAATAGGCAAGGATTATTGAAAAGTTTTAATTTTCCTATTTTATGTGTTCAAGGAATTGGTCAAACCAAACCAAACCAAACCAAAGAACTCTTCAAACTTCCTAGGAAGTTGATAAAAATAAAACGGGGGGGGGGGGGAGATGTAAAATTGATTTAAGGAATAGTCAGAACATAAAAACCTGTTTGGCCATGTTTCATTTCCTAGAGCGCACTGAGATGTGTTGGTGCCAGCCCATTTCATTCTAGTGCCTCCAAGCCTGGTGTAAAGTACTTGTAAGGTACATTGTTTTCTGACCAAGTATAAGCAGTCAGTCCCTAAGAAATGCCTAAGCATCACCTGGTAATACAAATTTCAAAATTACATTGAAAACATCCAGGGAGATTTTTGCTGAATAAAAATTAGCTGGCTTTTATGCCAAAGCTCCTCATCAGCTGAAAGCTGGAAGCTAAATTTGGCCGTAAGAAACCGTCTTGGAACTTCAGAAATTCTGGGGCCCCGTTGAGCCCTGTGATACGTGTACGCCTTATTACACAGGAAAAAATCGGTCTGTTCCAGGGATAGCAAGGCTTCCATTTATTCATCTCAAAAGCAATAAGATCCCAGAATGGAGCCTCCATAACACAAAATGCTTTTAAGTTCTCCCTGAGGGGAACACAATATACACAATTTATGTAAAAAGAAGAAAAACGAAAGCTAAGTATTCCAGTTAAGGGTCAGAAATCAATATTTCTTTAACAGCCTAAGCAACATGCATTACTCTTAATACAAATACTTAGGAGACTTTACATTCTCCATAAAGGGGGATTTTCACATAATTTGGGTTGAAAGTGGCAGAATATGCTCTCCCAACTTAGTTTCAACGTCTGGAAAATGAAAAAAAATCTATTTGAATTTAGAGGACTCAGTCTAGAGTATTCACTGATCCTGTCATCCTTGGTTAAAACTTCTTACCTAAATGTCCTAAATGTGGGCAACTAATAATTAAATTTTAATACACCTCTATGGAATATAAAGATATTGCAATATCAATATGAAAACCATGCAGAAACAGGAAAAAAGTCTGAACAGAAAACTAATTGTATTGAGATAATAAAAATATGGCTTTTTTTCAGGTGGCCAACATTTTTCACGATAGTCTATTTTGTAGTCAATGAAAAGTTATTAAAAAGAAAAACCTGTGCTCGTTTCAGTAGCACAAAAACGTTATGGTAAGATATAGTAGGTAGGCAATGGACCTTAAGAGATAAAGCACAAGGACTGAGTTTCTAGAAATGATATACCCTAACTAGTTTCTGAGTACTAATTTTGGCCCTTCTCTGATCTATTCTCCATACTGGAGTCAGGATGATCACTACAAAAGACTGATCTATTATTGCCACTCTACTACTTGACATGCTTCAATGACTTTCCATTGCTTTCGGGCAAAGATCAAAATGTATATCATGGCCTTCGAGGCACCAGATGATCTGGGTGGGGGCCTCCAGAGCCATATTGCTCTATTGTCCAATTGCTATTTCCTCTCCACCCACATCGCCCTTCCATTCCCACAACTCTACCATGCTTTCTCCTGCCACAGGACCTTTGCACGTGCTGTGTCTGGCTTCTTGCCTTGTACCCTATCCCTCACCCCTCCAATGCCCCCATCTTTCTGCTTCAGATATGAAGTTAATCGATGCTGATGAACTGATTAGGTCAATTCCCTCTTTATTAATATACACCTGAAAGACACCTATGTTTTCCTGTCACGCACTTACTCGAACTGTCCTTTTATCAGGCTATAAGCACCACAAGGACCACAGCTACATCTTTTTATTCACCACTATATCTTCAGTGCCTAGCACAAAGGCTGGTTCATAAAAGAAGCACTTGATAAATATCTACGGAATGAATGAATGTCAAGGTGGAATTAAGGTTCCCAAATAAGCCTACAAAAGCAACCTCATGCCACTTCTAAGCTGCTTGACGTTAAGTAATAATTCATAGTCTACACCAAAACACTCAATGGGTAGGATTGTATGACTCAATTGTGGTCGGTGAGGCCCAGCTGAAGAAGTGGGAAAGGATCATCAAATAGCCCTTCTGCTATTCAGAGGATCCTTTAAAACGGCACAGGAGCATATCTGCTAGATTTTTGGCTTGTGCATGGCTGTCTTCCTTAGCCAAGCTAACTGAGAAGTTAAGCCTCTTAGAAGGATGAGTTATCCACTTACTTCGTGTTAAAATAAAGTAGTATATTAATTTTTCTCCACATTTGGAATAAATAACCAATAGTGGTCATCTGCAAAGAACTTTTAATTTCTCTCTTCATCCATGTGTGCTTTTGTGGTAACTATTTTTAAAAATCCATTCATTAGTCCTGTGCCTTTAAAAAGTTTTTATTCTTCCTGTCCTTTCCTTTTTTCAGTGATGTGTTGCTATATGGTCCTAAGGAGCCCCAGGGACATTACTCACTACCCCCATTCCTCCTGGTTTCCAAATAACCTTAATTTTACTAGGGTTTAATATTCAAGTATATAACTTTTTTTTTTTTCCTAAAGCAGAATTTAGAGGACTCAGTCTAGAGTATTCATAGAGCTACTTTTTCCCCCGTGTGTCAAAAGCAATTAAGAATTTCCTGACTCCTGATTTTGAGACCAATTTCCATTATTTACAAATCTGCTGAAACTGCCTCTATTGCTTAGCACCAAGAAAAGATTTCTTTATGGGTTAAGAACTATATTTTAGATCTGTTAAGTATCTATGAGAATTTGTCTGTATTTGCATATGTGCCTTGTAGTTGCCAATACACACCAACATAGCTATAGAAAAATACCGAGCTTTAGTTTCCACTTGGCCATCAGCAAGTCACCTAACCTCTGAGCCTTAGTTTGCTCATCTATGAAATGGAATAGTAATACCTCACAAGCCACTGGGAGGGTGACTGGAGTGATGATAATTAAGTGAGAAGTTAAAACATCAAAGCTAAAAACTATATACATTGAGTCTTTTCAAAAACCCTAAAAACGAATGACACTATTATTTTAAAAACACTAATATTCCATTTGAGATATTTTCGAGATATATAAATCCACCGATTCTAAAATTGACCTTTTGCTGCCTAAATAAAAATAAAGGGGCTTATCCATGGACACCTACTAGAATTTATAATTGCATATTTCTGAACACCGAATTTAGCAATATTTTCACATCAGTTCTCCTCCCATTTTCCAAATAATTGTTTTTCAATTAAGAGTAACTTCTATCTTTGCTTTTGAAATTATCTTAATACAAACCAGTCACATTTCCACTGCCTAGGAAGTTGGAGAGTCTCACCGAAATTTCTGGTAAAGGTGAGCCATCGTCTTACGAAACGCATGCTCTTCATGATTTAGAAAAGTCTACATTGGGACTACCGAGGCTACATATTATAAGATACCAAACAACATATTAAAATTTAAAAATAGGTTTCAGAATGGGAGTGCTCATATTTCAAGTTCCTACGCATTTCGTTTGTTCATTTTTCCTGTCCATCAAGCCGCAGACGTTGACCTTGGGAAGGTCATTCGTCCAGCCCCTTCGTTTGTAGCCTTGTTCATACTCCCAAAAGAAAAATGTTTATACTCTGAAAATTAACAGCCATTTCAGGTATACCAACATTTCAATGATTCTCTACACCTTCCCACACTCCTAAATCATTTCAGAGTTATAACATGCCATGTTAACATTTATAAATATGAAAAATAGAACTAAAAAAAGGCATTTTTCCAAATGGAAGGCATCGAGTCATGTTGAAATAGGTCTTGTCCTCTAGGGCTGACCCTCATCCCGCCTCACGCTTGCTGGATCCTTACGTGTGCAGCCTTGGCTTACAAGGGTTAACAGAGCCCAGAAGGTACACCCAGGATCAGACCGACAGGGCATGAGGGACCAAATCCTCCCGCTAAATCTCCAGGCCACGTCTGGTCAAGAACAGTATAATCTTTCCCTTGTCTCTGGCTTTTCTGGGTTTTGGGGCTGAGAAAGTAATCGCGTGTGTGGCAGACACACCACCAGAACTGCTCTTGGCACCTTCTGTGTGTCAACGAGGGCAAAACGTTTCTTTAATATTCCTGGGAACACATGCCCAGGAGGGAAGAGGCAGTCTCATATTTTCCCAAAGATCAAAATACCAAGAGCTGGGAGATCCCTCCATAGAACGACCTTATTTTTGAGACTCAAGCAAGCACCTGGGGAATTAATAGCTGACATACCTCATTTTAAACATCTACCATATGTTCCTGAAAAATAGAGCCACGTTACTTATCACTCTCTGTTTTTCTTCCACTGGTTTATGTTTTGCCTTGAATAAAAACTGCCTGAAAACACAGCCTCACGTTACCGGGTACACGTCTCCTCCATGGAATAGCTCAGTAACATTTTTAGTGTTTTATTTATGCAAACAAAAGTGCTCCTCAGATCAGTGTCAGCTGAACTGCTTGAAGGGTGCTGTCTGAATTTCAGTCAACGGAAGCTTTTCCCCAACATCACTCAGATGCAGATGCTCCCCCAAAAGTCTGAGGCTGCTTTTTCCCCCCTTTTGCTTTTTGAATCACACATCAATGTTTCAGGGTTCTTCAAATTTATTCAAAGTACAATCATGAAGTTTCTGAAGGCAAGGCAGCGGGTTTACCAAAAGGGGGAACGAAATGAGATTTTTCCAGCGTTCTGTGAATTTCCTGAACGCCTCCCGCGCGCTCCGGGCTGTGCCCACGCGCACTCCTCCCCCGCCTTGACAACGCTGATAACTATCAGCAGCCCCGTCTAGGGCAACTGAGCCTCCGAGAGGGCAAGATTGTGCTGCAGGTCACAAAGCCCGTGAGTGGCAGGGCTGGGAATCGGTTGGATTTTTTTTTTTTTTTTACTTCCAACTGTTTGTTCATTGTTTTGGCTAGCACACAATAGAGCTGATGTTCACACGCACAGCCACTCCCAGCGCGAATCCAAGGTTACAGGACATCAAGAAAGCAAATGTGCATGTAAGGAACACTGGCCTCTTCCGGGCAGGGCTATATGCACGTGTAATACTAACATGTAAGTCATCTGGAAATAGCGTTCTTACACACTGTGACACACCACAGCTGACAGAGACTCCGTGCCTGAAAACCTAGACAGCAGCAAATCTAAGGGTTGAGACTGCACTGCTTTTAAGTTTGCTGCAGTTAACAGATTAGGAGAAAAATATTTTCATTTGTTTGTTTTCTAGTATGATTAAAGAGATATGCAATTTAATTCAGTGTTTGTTGACCACTTACGATGGGCAAGCATGAGAGATAAAAAGGAGGAAAATACAGTTCCTGTCCTCAAAAACTTAAAAACTCAAGTAGAGAAGGGGTGGGAAGTATACAAATAATTCAATAATGCAGTTTCAGAACCAAAGTTCAGTTGAGGAAAAACAGATTTTTCAATAACGTTTTATATAGTTATTTAAACCAGGCTTTGCATGGCATCAATATTTTTAAAAGGATTTAAATAAAATCCATGAACTAGACAGCGACAAATGAGACACACTGAAACACAACTTTAAAAGAAAATCTGGCTGATTGGAAGGAATGAGGAAGGAGGGTAGCAAAGTTTTTAAGAGCATAGATTTTGACATCAGATAGACTCAAATTGAACTCACAACTGACTTTACTATGCATGTGACCTTGGTTAAGTCTTAGGCTCCTCATCTATGAGAGAAATAATAAATAATTCCTAGGTCGTAGTGTTGTCATATTAAAGAACGCAATCCCTGTAGTAAACTACTTTGCAGCACAGTGCCCAGCACACAATCAACTCATAATATTAATGTCCTCAAGAGCCCTGAGGTATTGTAAAAGCTAATGAAGACGGACTCTATTATTAACAGACCCCCCCATCTCTAATTATTAAGATAAAATTTAGGAGAACCTGGTTGATCTTTAGCTTCTTGAGTGATTTCTAGTAATCAAGGCTCTAGTGAACACAGGCCACACAATGAAATACACTGAGAATCAAGTCTAGCCAGGGGAGAGTCTAAGCAAGCACCCCCATTCCAGTCCATTCACTGCGTGCTAGCAACTATTTATTATGTTCAAAATTCCCTGCTTAGGGCTTACTGTGACTCAAAATGAAAGTGTTACTGCTCTAGCCCTCTAGACAGGCACATACTCTACAAGTCCAAATTGTGATGTGACAAATTTTGATAAGTGGTATAAAACTGTGGACATCTTCTATATTTCACAAGATGATACACGACACACACAAACTTCTGAACAATCAATCCAGGCTTCTTCTCAGCAATACAAATCTGTTCCCAGTCTTCAGGCCCGTTTCCTTGGTATTTACAACTACAACAGCAATAAGGATTAACCTTTGGTTAAATGCACAGTATGTGCCAGAGACTGTGTCGGGGAATTGACACACAGTTTTGCTAATCCTCAGAGCAACTCTGCGTTTTACAGATGCAGAATCTGAGATGTTAAATGACCTGCCTGAGGGGGCACTGTCAGTAAGGAGCAGCCTCTAGACGCATCCAGGCCAGTCTGGCTCTAGGACCTGTGCTCCTATCGCTGTACCACACTAGCATTTCCTGTTTCAAGTACTGAGGAGTGCCTTTTACTGCACTCTTGCTTATTGATGTATCGTTGTATTTTGGAAAGTTAAAAAAGGTGCTAATTATTACCCAAATAGTGCATGTTCATTGTAGATAACAGAGGAAAGACAGAAAATGCAAAAAGAAAGCAAATTAAGTCCCAAATAATTCCCTTCCCAGAATGGGCGCAGCAAACATTTTGTGTCATACCTTCCCAAAACATTTTCCACACATTGTATTAGAAGTTATATTATTTTTACAAAAGTGAGTTCATGTGGCATGTACTAGATTCTAACCTGCTTTTTAAAAAGGATATGAATGTCTTCCCATATCAATAAATATACATCTCCATTATCATTGTTTAATTTTAGGTAATTTAATTTTCCTCTCTATGGCAGCTAACATTACTTGATGTGAAGTCTAGATCTAAGCAGCTGATCATGACAAATGTTCACATAAGTAAAACCCTTTGGTTTACTCATTACTTTTAATGGCTGCATAATATTCCACAATATGGATGCACCAAAATTTGTTTAATTTGTTCTTAATTACTACATAGATTGCTTGCAATATTGTGACTAAAATAACAACTGTAATCAATATCTACTTACACCTTTGCTCATTAAATCATTAACTTTTTAGTTAGAGGTGGAAATGCAGGGTCCAAAGTGTGCACTTTTTAAGATTTGATTCTCCAAAAAGGTTAGATCAATGTAGAAACTGACTTTCCAGCACAATGTGAAAGTTCCCCTCCCGTGTCCTTGCCAACATTAGTGCTAGCATTCTGTTTAAGAGATGTCAATCTGATCAATGAAAACTGGAACTTTAATTTTTATTTCCTTGAATATTAGCAAGGACGAACTTTTTCCCCATGAGTACTGATCATTTGCATTTTTTACTAATAAATTACTTAGACTGGAGTTTTATCAAATGCATGTTTAATTCACCTGTAAATACTTAGCAACATAATTTACATGTAATTAAAATTAGTAGAAAATTGCATTTTGCACACATTCTCTTTTCTTTTAAATAGTCCATTACATTTTTAATCTATTTGTCATTTTTTTTTTCTTTTGTCCTTTGTCTTTTAACTTTGTGGCATTTCTTGATACAAAAAGCTTACAGTTTTAATGGTGATATCTGACAGTGTTTTCAAGAATATATATCATGAGTCCCTGAGATCATGTTCAGAAAGGCTTAACTTAAAATTACGTAACTATCTATATTATATTCACTGATTTTGTTTTATTTCTTACCTTGAAATTTTAAGTTCATTAGGAGTCAAATGACATAATCTATTCTGCCCCCTTCAATTTGAGATGCCATCTTTATTTTAAAATAATGCTTATGTAACTTTGGTATGGCCCTATGCTTTCTCTCTGTTCTACTGACAGGCCTATTCATTTCTGTGCCAGTCCAAAGCCAATTTAATTATCATAGTTTTATAATGCATATTATTTAAAGGAGGCCAATACCCTACTTCTACTGGTCTTAAAAAAAATCCTAGGCTATGTTTATTCAAAATAAAACTTAGAATAATTTTTGTCAGGCTTCTCAATAACTTCTTTTAAGATTTTGATATGTGGCCCGGACGGGCGTGGCTCAGCGGTTGAGCGTCGACTTGGGATCCAGGCGATCGGGGTTCGATTCCCAGTCAGGGCACATGCCCGGTTGTGGGCTTGATCAATGACTCTCTCATCATTGATGCTTCTGTCTCTCTCTCTCCCTCTCCTTTCCTCTCTCTGAAATCAATAAAGATATATTAAAAAAAAAAAAAGATTTTTATATGTGGATCGGAGAAAATTGGTGTCTGTATAATATATCTCTCCATTTACTCAAGTTTTCTTTTATGTCCCCAAATTTTGTTATTTTTTAAAAACAGAAATAAAACAGTATCTTATAAAGTTATTATTTGATAGTATATTTTTGTTGTGATTAGTTTTTCTTACATTCTCTTACTGCTGCTAAGTAAAAAGCTATCAATATTTGTATACTAATTTTGTAACCTAACAAACTCACATTGTTTTGAATAACTTTTCTCTCTTTTTTTTAGGTAGGCAATTATACTATTTGCAAATTATTTAAAAATTTCCTCCCCCTTTCTGGTCTTTACATGTCCAGCTTCCTTTCTCCCTCTTGCTGCATTGACTAGAACAATTCTGAGAAAAGTTGAGAAAGTGTTGTTTCTTACTCATAGTGACACTATCTTAGGGGTTCCTTAGCTAATATCATCCTAATTATTATCTGTTGATAGACATTCTTTCCCATGTCAATATTCCTTCATTTCTTATTTACTAAGAATGTAAAAATCAGAAATGAATGTTGACTTACTAACATTTTAGCATTTAACATAATCATCATATGGGTTTTCTCTGGATTGATTGACACAATTAATTATATTAATGCATTTTTCTGATGTTGAAACATTTTTGTATTTTGGTAAGAAATGCTACTAGATTCTACTGCATTTTGAAAACGCATTTTTAAATTTGGCTTATTAATATTCTACTTAGGACTTAATCTATATTTATAAGAGATCATATGCATTTTTTTCTTTCATGTCTCATCTTCTGTTTGGTTTGATACCAGGCTTTAAAAACTTTAGATGTTCAACCTTTTCTACGTTTCAAGGTTATTTAAATAGTAAAGAAATTATTACAAGAAACTGAGTAAATGTCACTATAAGACATCCTAGGTCTACTACCTTTTGGGGAGACAACTTTTTCACTTTTTTTTATGGTCATTGGCATATTTCATATATTGCTACTTCTTGAATCATTTTTGTTAGATATATTTACCTATTTTTTATTTTAAAAAATTGAGATATAATCCACATATCATAAAATTCACATTTAAAAGTGTACAATACAATGGTTTTTAGCATATTCACAAAGTAGTGCAGCCATCATAACACTCTAATTCCAGAACATTTTCATTGCTCCACAAAGAATCCTCATGCCCTTTAGCAGTAACTGCCCATTACCCCTGGCATAAAGCAGTGCTCCATTCATTTTTTATGGTTGAATAGTATTTCATTGTATGGATAGATCACATTTTGTTCACCCATTCATCAGTTAACGGACATTTGTTTTCCCCCCAATTTCTGCTATTATGAATAATACTGCTGTGAACATTTGTATAGTATTTTCGAGTAAACATATGCTTTCAGCTCTCTTGGGCGTATACCTAGGCTGTGGGGCTGCTGGATTACACAGTAACTCTTTAAAATGCTGTACCCATTTCACATTCTCATCAGCAATGTATCAGAATTTAATTTCTCCACATCCTCACCAATTTATCCTTTTGTCTTTTTTATTACGGACATCACATAGGTGTGAAGTATATATAATTTTTTAAGAAAATAATTCAGTTCATCAAGATCTTCAAAACTATTAAAAGTTTTTATCTATAATTCTTATTATCTCCTATTTATCTGCAGATATTTCCTCTTTCTCATTCTTAAGTTTGTATTTTTGGAGCTGTCTTTTATTCTTAATTTGTCAAGTATTTCTACTTTCCAATTCTAGTTGAGATTTTCATTTTCAAAGACCTGTTTCTATTGCAACATTTTTTCATAAGTATTCATCTCTCTTTTTATCTCTATTAGTTTTTGTTTTTTCTTTAGGGAATCTACTTATCTTCATTCATTCTAGCTTGATAATGAATTATTTAGTGGTTTATTCCTTTAACTATAGCTCTGTCTGCATCTCCTGTGGTTTTATTTATAAAGGTTTTCACTGTTATTTATTTTTAAATTGTAATTCAAGTTTTAATTTCATTTTGATGACAGAATTATTTGAGGGAAAATTTTTGTTATTAATTTAAGAATTTAACTTTTGGATATTTGCTTTTAGTTTTTTATTATTAATTTCTCATTTTATTTTACTGTGGTCAAAGGATTTGGCCTACTTCACCTCTGCAATTTGCAATTATCTGAAATTCTCTTTGAGGCCTAACAAATATTCAATTAATAAAATTATTTTACGGATACTAAAAAAAAGATATTTTAGTGGAATATCAAGATTTGATTAAAAAATGTATTCTATTAAATTAATTTTTGCTCTGGTGTTTTCGAAGATAAATATTATTTTAATTCTGCTAAGGTCATATTTTCAGTATCATTCCTTAGCTTGTATTTCTTTTTTTTAAACCAACTGAATGAATTACATCTTCACATTTATCATATATGAAACAAGGAGCTTGACACTTCATAATGTAGCCCCTACTTCTCAATATTTGTCAGTATAATTTTGGTTTTTAAGTCAGAAACATTTTTCCTTTATTATTTCTTAAATAAGGATGTGCTTTTCAGAATTTTTTCTTTGTACTTAATTTTACACCATATTTTGTAACAATTATCTAGGCACTTTTATTTTAACTCCTTTCAAAACTCCATGTAATTTTAGACCAGGACTCTTCCATTCCTAAGCTCTTAAATGGGCTTTCCCTATCAGGTAGGCAAAATATATTTATAAGCACTTTTTAGCTTTTTCAAGAATATATATATATATGTTTTCTTAATCACCTATATATCTGAAAATGATCAAGGGCTTCGTTTGCATAATACACTTGAGTCACAGTATTTTTTTCTTCAATTCTGTAGTTGTTCCATTTTCTTTGGGTGTTTTTGGCAGGAGGTTTGAGAGCAGTTTGAAATTTTTCTGTCTATTATCTGTCTATATCATCTATCTATCTGTCTGTCTGTCTGTCTGTCTATCATCTATGCACTCCTTTGGTAAGTAGGCATAATTGTTTTCCCACCTGTATTTCCCCCTTACATCTTAACAGCTCCCTATTTGACTGTGAGTCACTGAGTTCTTTCAACCTGAACACACAGTCCTTGCTTCAATTCAAGGAAGTGATGATTTTTCTGTCTGTTACATTCCTGATTGTCACTTTTATTTCATTTGTATTTAGCTTTCTTTACATAAGAACAACGGCCACATGCTGGCCCCGCATCCCGTCGCTCGTCCCATCCGCTTCCACCCTTCTGTCTGGCCGCCGTGGGCGGCGTGCTCGGGTTGCCCTCCTCCGGCATGCTACGATTCCTCCAGGGTCGGTTCTGTTCTTGGCTGTCCTCAATGGGTTTGGGTTTTGCTCTTGCGCTTGCAGCTCCCTTTTAATCTCCTTTCGTCTTCTCCAGCTGTGTTCATCGTCTCCTGGTCTTCATCTCACCGCCTTCCTTTCACGCCATCCTTCTGCCTTTTCATAGAGGCCTCGTTTCCTTAACATACGTATTGCTTATTTCTCCTGGATCCCGAGTTAGAGCATTTTCAGACATAGAATCTGCTTTGCTCTGCGTGGCTAGGGCATGGGAGACTGACACTCACAGCCTGCGGGGCCCGCGTGTTCTCCCCGACGTCCCACTGCCCGCCGCGGCCTCGTGAGGACCGCACCTGCCGGAGCGCCCCGCGCCTCGGCGAGCGTGCCCCGACTTCCTGTTCCCTTGCTCCCTGAGCATTTCAACGTCTGCCTGCTGCAGAAAGGTGGAGGCTACACTGCAGGGGAAACGACGCTCTCTCAGCGCAGCTCCCGAGGGCTAGGCGGGGGTTTCTGCTCAGATTTCTGGCTGGCACAATTCCTGGCTCACCAGGTCAGTGGACAGATGGTGACAGAGCTGCGACGCATGTTCCTACCTCTCGCCACACTAATTCTTTTATGCAGTAAATGCGGGATATGTTATGAGGTGAAGCTCCATATGCTTTACAAACACAGTCCATTCTTCCCAGATTCTCTGTCTCAGTTTCTGACACTATCATAATTTTAACTATTTACTGTGTTTTGGCGGGTACTGAGAGAGAAACGGGGGGCATCGTACTGGGAACGGCCCGTGAGATCCATCTGGGTATGGTCTCCACTGCCCCGGTTTCCACATCCTTGCAGTGTGGACACGGTCAAGGCTTGCTGCTCATTCGCGGAATTTTGTATCCTTAGGTTTCACACCTCTCCCCAGTTAAACATAATCCCGGCTTCCGTGCTCAGCTGCAGCTTCCAGGGCAGGCTTTCCTAAGCCAAGCGTCTCAGCTCCGGGCTCTCTTCTCGACTCTGCTCTGGGATGCTCGCGGGGCCTTGCCTGACTGCACTGCTCTTCGCCCCAGGCTCCGTTAGGCACGGCCATCCTGGAGCAGGAGGGAGGCCAGGAGGCAGGGGGGGAAAGAACCTGCTCCTCTCCGTGCTCGCGGTGTCCCATCTCCCCTGCCCTTGCAAGAGCGCGTCAGCCTGGTGGCTACTTTTGGATCTGGTTTCCAGGTTTCTTCAGCACTCCCAGAACCAACTTCACGCGCCCACTTAGAGGTGCCAGGCTAGTCCGGCCGTGCTCTTCCTCGGAGATCTGAGACGCCGCCCCCGAGGTACCAGCACCCGCACTCGCTGGGCGATGCCCTTTCTCAGAGGACTGAGTCCCAACTCCACAGGGCTCCTCTTCCGACCTAGGATCTGCTGAGCCCAGCCTCTCCCGTTTGGCCCCCTTGCCCAAGAGATGGTAGTAGCTTTTTAAAGCTTTACCTCAGTGTTCCTGTTGTGTTTTGTTTTGCTTTTTCACAATTTTAACAGCTCTTTAAACAAATCCTTATATCGTATTCTGTCTGTTAAATAACTAGTGCGATTCTTGTTTCCTGGAGTGGAGCTGGGCTCATACAGGGTGCTTTCGCAGGGTAACTGAATGTGCACACCGCAGGAAGCTGGCTCGGTAGGCTCAGGAGCTCTGCTTGGTGATGGCAAAGTGTGCAGCCCAAGAGGGTGAGACGAGAAAACCAAGCTGTCTGGACTATAGCACTGCCGGACCGCTGGGGGGGGGGGGGGGGGAGTGTGAGGGAGAGAGCGCATGCGAGAAAGCGGGGAAGGGGGAGAAAAGAAGGTTGCAGAGAGAAAGGCAAATTTCTAACACTTAGAAACTCTCTCTGGAGCAAGCCCTCCTTGAGGCGGGGAACGCTGGTTGTGAACTTTCTGAGGGTAAGTCACAACCAGGTTGTGGATCTTAAAAAAAGTGGTGTCTTTTAGGATGGGGTGAAATTATGGTAAAACTAACTGGCTAACAAATGACACTAACTCCGTCATGGGCCACTTATTAACACGGTAAAAGTTCGTAGGGATGGATCATCTTCATCTGAAATGAACCTAGTTACATCCAACTTTTTTCAAGCACTTCATTCACTCACGGAAATCACCACTGGGATTAGATCAAAGGATACACGACAGTCAGAGCCTCTGTTGGGAATACTTTTTGCACTGAACATCAGGTCTATGTAAAATTTTGGCTCAGCTGTTTTATACTTGTTGATGGATATAATATCATACTTTAGAAATGCTCACTCATCTCACTGGAACACCGTTTTAGATTCTTTAAAGTGCCAGATCCTTAATGTCAACCAAATGGGTCACATTAGACTCCTTTTCGGAGAGAAGAAACTTTATTTTGGGGAGAACTCAAAGCAACATACACTTCCTTTGTTCATCAATCCCCAACTGAATGGTAAATATGAGCTCAGTCACAATGGGTGTTAGCTGGCATCCTGTCCTTTGGCTTGGGAAACCTTTCAGAAACAGCAAAAATATTGTCATTTCTAACATGTGTACTTTCTAGACAACTGCCATGACTCTACTTGTTCTTATAGATAACCGCTGTGAGGAAAATAGCTTGTCTTGGCCCAGGACAGAATACCCCAAGGCCTCTTGCAGAAGTCATTAGATAATGAATTTGTGGAAAGGCACAAAAGATGTAGTAAAGAAGAAACTTAGAATAAAAAAAACCATTCACTATGGCGGTATCTTAAACAACCACCCCCAACCATTTCCCCAAATGAAGACAACTCTTTTCTGTCTCTGTAATGTGACATTCAAGATTTGGCAAGTACCCAAAACAACAATTTTATATTCATCTAAGGATTTCCAAAGCATTTTAAGAAGCTTAATTCATTGTCTTCCATAATATAATATTAAATTATATATTTGTGAAAAATCCTACTCCTTCTTCATGGAAGAAGGTACCAAATAATACAAGGAAAGCCTTGTTTTAAGAGAAAGTAAAGAAGGCCAGCAATAAAACCAGTGGGGCCCCGTTCTAGGGATCTTTAAACCTCCCAGTTAATGCAAAGACAGCTAGCTCCTATAAAGACATGTTTAATTAATTCCTTCACTGTCAAACTTCAGAACAGCCCCATTAAAATCATATTTTGTCTTGCCTTCAATGCCTGTTATTTCCTCTGTTTACTCACTCATCAACCATCAAAAAATATGCTTAAACACAAAGAATCCTGCTATTAGAGAGTTAAACAAGTCCACAGTTCACTTTATGTAACATGTGAGGAACATGAGTGCAAGAAACCAAGACTTAATGTTTCAGTACAATACTCTTAAGTGTGAGTGGCAGAGAAAGAGGTATGCTTTTCAGGAAAAAAAATCCTAATAGAGCTATTAGATAATTTTTTTTCTTGAGGAAGGATTTGAAGCCCTGAAAATCTACAAAATGTAAATTCAACATGTGCTCAACCAAGATTGTAAGGATTTTTCCGGGAATGAATAAATGAATGTGAGTTCTTTGCCTCTATAATTTCCCTAAATCAAGGGTATGTATAACTATTTTTCAGCCTCACCTCATGAAAGCTCTGAGCTTTCCCTTCATGTTACAATATATTATTTAACATGTGAGTGTGTCAACACCACATTAGGCACTTGAAAAGAACAGAATTAGCCATGCTTCCTACTCGGGGGACTTGTCTACTAAGTATCAGACTAAAGCAAAATGCTCTAGTATTCCCTCACATCAAGCACTCCACAGAGTGATCCTTTCCCTTAATTCTTCCACAAAATCAATGAGATTCTTCTCTCTTTATACAAACTCAAAGGAACACTCTTTGATTTAACATACACCTTTAGAAGTTCTGTTTGGGCACATTCCACGTCTTTCTTTTATCATGGGACAGACTCAGTGACTAGACCTAAAATTAGACCTATTAAATGTGGTTTTTGTCACAAAGCAAAAGGAGATTCCATTTTCACTAACTCTGCAATCACTTACACTATGGTAGGTGGGACATTTAAACAAACAAGAGAGCTCATTTCTTTTGTGCACCTTCACCGTGTGCACTAACTAAACAGGCTGATGGTGAGAAAGCCTGAAGAAAATAAATGTCATACGCTCCAGTCTGGGAATGCTTTTGCGGGTGTTAGAAATATAACGCAAGTACCAAGCTCAAATCTTATGGTTATCAAGCTCTTTATAAGATGATTAGAAGTACATATTAAAACATCCATTTTCAATCTAACAACTTGTTTAGTCACTGAATTACTAATTTGCTTCATTTATAGTTTTACTAGAGACTCCTTAAACTTTTCGGTCTGCCAGATTAACTCTGCTTGTATAAATACACTGTAATCAACTAGATTAATTAGTCAAATTAGCTCAGTATTTCTTCCTCTATACTTAGAACTTGAAAAGTTCATAATGTTCAAATTAATAATTCAGCACTGGTTCCTAGTCTGTAGTCTTTTTACAAACTAAATTTAATTGTGGCAAGAGTTACAAATTCAGAAATATTATAATTAAGCAAGCAGATGTACATTTTGAAACAGTGCCTCAATGGATATTAAAATGTCCTGAATAAATCCTTGCTCCAGTTTGATTTAATGATATAAATTTTGGACAGAAATAATGACGTAAGTCAATTAATTATAAGCATATAGTGTTTTCTAAACGACCACAAACCAACTCAATTTACATTTCTATATATAAATACACACACACACACACACAATATTTTATGTGTTTCTCAGAGATTTAGAGCGTAATACTTTGAAAACTTGCCTTGTTGACATTTGTCATTTATCATACATGGTATTATCAGTGTGCTGGCTCATAGATACATTTGGGCATATTTGGCCCAGATGGTTCTCTGGGCATTCTCATAAAACCCAAGGTGGTATTTCATGGACAAAAAGGTCTTGTCTTAAGACATCAGGCCTTGAAAATGAGTCCCTGAATTCTCTCTGCCAGAGCGTGGTGCTTTCTCAGAACAAATACTCGTGAAATTAGATAATTTCATTTTGCAAACAATCTGGAAAAGATTTGGAGAGTGAGGACAAGGGGGAGTGAAGGGGGAGTGAGAGGAATCTACTCAGGTTTTCTAGCACGGATTTTGAATTTTGCCTTGAGATGTTTAGAATTGGAATAATCAAAAGGTAATCATATTACCTAACTTTGGATAGAAAATGTAAACTAATTTCAAATTTCTAGTACCTACCCTTCCCTGCTAAAACTATGAGTCTCCCTAATGGAAGTACATATAATGAAAAGTTAACCAACCCAATTCTACCACTAATTCTTGCAAATTATCTGTAGCTGAGGACTGTCATACAATCATCTTATATTCATAAACCGGTAGCAAAATGTCACTGGCAAAGTGGTAGGTGTGGGGGTTTGGAAGGATAGACACACCAATAAAAATTATTCAAAGTCAGAACTAAGCTAAGTTGTCACTCAGATTCTCTTCCAAATAATATAGGAACTATGAAAGAGTTCAATTGTGAATCTTTTCCTGTTTTGTAATTGTTAAAATGAAGCATAAACTCCTAGAGTTCAAGTATTTAAATGTCTCATAAATTTTCATTTAAATAAAAGTATCAACCCATTTGTCCAACGTCTAATGGGGCATCAAATGTAGGATAAGTAGCAATGTGATTCCTTACAATTTTCCTTGTAATCTGACTGGTAGATGCAACTCTGAGTATATTTCCTAAAGGTGAAAAATAAATGAAATGGAAGCATGTGGTTATTTTTTTTTAAAGAATAAAAGAAAGTGGAGATGCAAATTTTGTAATCTGATGGTTTAAAAGACTATTTTAAGGTCATCTAAATATTTGAGACTGGTTTCCTCATTCATAAATAACAAAGATCACCTCCTACCTAACAGATCTCTAACAGAAAGTATTTGTATATTTTAAATACTGAAACAGGCTGCGTATGTGTGCTTCCCTGCCAAGCAGAATAATCTGGGTTAAGCATTTTCAACAATTTGAAAAGTCAAACTCAAGTAATCAAATGTAACTGAACCTATAAATGTCTTCAGGTAAACTCAGAAGACTAGATGAACAGTTTTTCTGCCCAAAGGGTATTTTCTACTGAGATTTTTATAGAATGTCAGAATGCTTTAAAATATGGTACAAATAGAAAGAATGATAAATATATATGTAAATGCAGGTGTTTTCATGAACAAAATTTTAGAATGATGGCCTTGTTACCAGGATCAAATAGAAGCTTACACCAGCTACCTCCATAGGTATGAAGCTGAGATGATTTTCAAGGTCACATTAAAACCAAAGTAATTTTAGACTGAACACTTTGTTTTAGAAAAGGGAAAAAAAGTATGCGCTTCTCTATTCATGGTGTGTGTGTGGGTGGTATAGTTTTGAGAACTTAAGGAGAGTGGCGCTTGGTATAACCTAGGCAATGAGGGAAACCATTTAGAAATACTGTCAACGATCTGGCAGGAAAGACTGTATAAATATACTGTAGACTCAAACACAAGTGAACTGGCTTTAAACAAAAAAGAAAACCCTGCAAATGATAACTTCAAAACTTCTACCCCCACGAGGAAATAAATTATATGAAGGAGGAAATTATCAAGGGTTTTCATAGCCACCATCTACCTAATTTCAAAAGCCCGGCTCCTATTTTCTTTTCAAATCTGAGGATTCCGTATTCAGCCAACATAATTGGTAGAACAGTCTTAGCATATTTTGTGAAATCATTTATAAGGCTACCAAATGTCTTGGGAACTTTTTCCTCTAATCACTCCTGAATCCGTCCAAATTGGTTTTAAATTATTCCATTCGTAATGGTAAATTTTTATTACAAACATGTTTTTTTTTTTACTCCAATTTAAACACCGATACGTCAGTTTGAAGTTGAAATAATTAGATCCTACATGGTTGTTCATGCAGCACATTATTATATTATATCAAAACCCTATCCCATCACGGGGAAGATGGGGAAGGTTTCTATAAATCCCACGTTAATGCGTTTCATTAAGTGGCTTAGCGCGTGCATGTAGGTATGCATACATTTTCAAACACAAACACGCAGAACCATGAATTATATTCCACAGCATCCCTTTTAAAGTGCTTTTTCTTTTTAAAATCTTTACATGAATAATATCCAGCACCATGGACCTTGAGCACTGATGATTCTGGCTAACGCTTTTATCCTTTGCTTGAAATTACAGGATCAGTCTAGCCAGAATTTATGAGAACCAGACCCCAGACCTCACATAGCTCACATATTAGACCATTAGGCATCTAACTACCTCTGAACAATTTCAATGCATTATCTCGCCTTTTCCCTGGGGCACAAACTTCACTCGTCCATACTTTTAATATATTTTGTCTGCATGAAGCAGATCGAGTTATTACATGCCAGTGGATCACGACTTACAGAAATTTCACTGCTCCACGACGTTACACAGCGGATGTCTCTGCCCTCCACCCGGCATGGAGCCGCAGGGAAGGGGTCAGTGCTACAAATGTCTGTAAATTATCTGGTGGTTTATGTAAAGCCTATTTGATGTATTTACTTAAACACTTTAAGCATTTCCATACATTCCCACCCATAGACACTTATCCAAAGAAGCCTATACCCATGCATATTTTTAAAAATTATATGCCACTTCAAATGGGTGGCGAATGTGCTTTATAAATGAAAACCACCTAACTTTTACTTTCTCCAGCAGAGTTTTTATGCTCCTTGTTGAACGCCTCTTGTGTACACTTACGTTTTGATTTGCAGATTTCTAAGTCTTCCAAGCCAGGAATGGATTTGCTCTTCAGAAAAGAAATTTAGTGATCAAGATTTAAAAATTAATTGATCTTTGAACTCCCCTAAACCTTTTACCTGGATTGCAAAGCCATTACGTTCTTTTCTTTCATTAGGATTTCTTTTTCTTCGGGGAGGCTGAACAGGAAACAAGGGTGATCCTATCCTGTCCTGAGAGACTGTTCATCAGCTAGCTCAGTTTACAGCAATTAAAAAAAAAAAAAAAAAAGAGCTGGAGGCAAGCAGCACTTAGAAATGTTGCATTGTATTATCTGGGACTATTATTGTTGTGGAAATGTGAGCAAACATGGGCGTTTGTCTCCTTAGACACATGCTTTTTGTTATTTTTCGCTATCTATTCTGAAGTTCAATTTCTGGGCCAGTTAGCCACTTCCTATGGTCTGCCACATAATATATTTTTTAAATACTGGTTAACAATTGTACTACTTGGCTTTTCCCAATAAAATACTTGGGAAAGGAAGACCAAGCTACTGTTATCTAAAACAAATTTTCTCATTTAGTTCCAAACTAAAACAAACAGCAAGGAAAGGTCATTAGTCTCACAGACTAAAATTGTTTTGATGAAGGCCAGCCTTCCATTCTGTTGACAAGCGTCTCAATTCTTTTCAACAGCTCTGGGTGTCTACCCTGGAAGAATGCAGAGCAGTCATCAGCCTCTGGGAACCAATGGCTCTTGGTGACAATTTGCAGAACTACCACTGATTGAACTATTCTCCCCACCCCCCTCCCTTTTTTTTAAATCCAAAGTTTGGATAATTAATAATGTAAATGAGTTCTTAGAGTTAGATTTGAATGTAAATACTGCTTGAGCTTTTGCTATTGGATACCGTTTAAGGACAATAGTGGATTCTCAGTCTAATTATGTGTTTCTTGGGGGTGAAGTCAGGGAGTTGAAGAGGACCTGCGAAACTTGACCAAGATTTCCTCCAAGAAGGCAGACACTGTGTTTCGTTCTTCTTACAGGTCAAGTTTTGTGCCACAAAGTGGAATCAGTAAATAAGAGGCTTCAGGTAGAGGGGAAGGGAATGGGAGCTCTGTAAATGACTTGGCTTTCCCGTTGGCTTGGGAGCTAAGGGCTGATGGGTCTTGTGATTAATGACCAAGACCTCTGAGCTGCATGATTTCATCCCATTGTCTTCCTGGCTAAAAATAAGAGTCACCCTTTCTCAGTCCAGATATGGGAGTAACCCTACATGCTACATACACCTTTGCATTCAGGCCTCCGCTTGCTATTTACTCTCAGAGGTTTTACTTGTCCAGTCCTCTAACCTTCCCGAAACTGGACAGACAGTCAACTGAGTTGTAGGTCACTGAAAGAGATGCCCTCCAGGGTTGGAAGGGTGAATTCAAACAGCCTCTGAAAAGTTCAGGATAAGGAGCACTGTAGAGAGATAGCACAGGGATTTAGAAGCGGGGAAATTCAGGTTCTATTTTGAGCTATGCCTTGAGCACGTTGCTCTCTTTACAAAAATCACCAGATGTGAGAGCAAAGACTGCTTGCTTTGCGGAGTGCTTGAAGAATTCTTAATTGGAGAATCTGATTAAGTTAAGAATGAAATTCTGCTCATAGTTCTTTTAAAACAGTATAAAACAAACACACACACTGGACTGAAAAGCTACTTACCCTTCCAGGTTAATTTTTATTGTCTGCCCACAAACTGAACTATGGTCCACCTTTTTTGAGGCATAAATCACATGTTGCTATATATTCACTTTGAGGCAGGAAATCCAGGTGGCACTGAGTAGTCCAGTGTCTCAGCCAACTCTTGATTCCTCTCCAACACACGTGCCAAGGAACAAACATACCTACTTAAGCATATTTAGGAGGGTGAACCCTACTGCTTCTGCAGGGCAGCTCATTTCACATTCAGACGACTGGTGCCTGGCATTGCGCTAAAATCTGCAGCCCTGCAAAGCACCTTTACGGATCCTATCCTGTCCCTCAGCCAAATCACAGAACTAGTCTCATTACCTTCCATCCACAGGACAATCCTACCAATACTTACAGGCAGCTATAACGTCCCCCTAAATGTTCTCTTTTCCAATTCAAACATCCCCTATTGCTTCAGGCCATTCCTCATACCTTGCAGGCAAATCACCACACTGGCAAAGCACCAGGATGGGCTCTGACATTTGATAGATTTTCAATGTTCCCCTTCAAAGGAGCTCGTATCTGGTACCACAGTCCATAGCCAGTGTGGACTACACTCTGTATAACTTCCATCCTTCTGGATATTTTGTTGTGTTAACATAAGGCTTTTTTTTTTTCTTTTTAGCTTAATCGTATTATGCTTACTGTTAGCTAAAATCTCTCCTTCTGTCATATACCTCCTGTCTTATATTTATGGAACTGAATTTTGGTACTTAAGCATTCTTTACATTTATCTTCTTTACAATTTCGTCTTCTTAAAGTTGGCTCATTGTTTCAGTTGATCCAAAACTCTGTTTAGTGCTAGGCAACAGGCTGGATGGTTCCTACTCTGTGTGAAGGGCACTGCTCTGAGGGTTTCCACATGGCACGAACAGGTTGTATCCATGCAAGAGCCCCTCCCACATTTGCTGATTAAACTAAGGCTGAATGGTTAAGTGAATTGCTGATGGTTACATCCCTAGTATAGGGTAAAACCAAGATTCAAATCTAAGTGATCTAATTGTACATGATTGTTCTTTCCACTTGCTATACTATTTCTTACGATTTCTTTGGATTTTGCTCATGCCATTTAACATACTGGCTCTCTCTTCATCCAGCACAAATTAGAAAGAGTCATCAATATCCTCAATCAATTCATTATTTTAAAAACAATTGCACATAACTGGGCTGAAGACAAAGCCAGTGGAGCTTGGGTGCCAGAAATCTATTGGTACCGACTTTCCTTAACAAAGCCATCGGACGGAACTCTCATCAGCCCATGACTTTTCAACATGTTCACAGGTCCTCACTGATTCATTCTTTTAATTCATAAGAGTGTCTAGTATGTGCCAGGATCTGTGTCAGGCACTGGGCACGCAGAGATGAACAGCAGACATGGGCACCACGACAACTGTGTCAGAGGCCAGGATAGGTCTGGTTTAATTCACTCGTAGTAAACTCATGCTCACTCTTAATGATCAATGGCTTTCTCTGCTAATGGAGGGAAAATGTCACAGCAACACTTAGTTTGCCTGCCTGGGGGAAGGAGGTTAGTATTGAACCCAGCAAAATGAGCAAAGCAAAGGGCACTTAGAACAGTATTACAGAGTAAGGATGCTGCTGTTCTGAGAACTGCAGGCCCCAGTCTATGATAAAAAAACTTTAACTTGTGGGAGTTTTCACTTTTAAAAAAAGAGAGCCAAGGTTTTCATTCATCCAGCCATGTCACAAATATTTTCCTTTCCTTGTAACCATGAACTTACAACAGATGCACTTTTCCAAAGTCAAACACATGCAGAGTTCATTCAGAAGATATTCTGTGAAAACCTATCAAAGTGGAATTTGATAAATAATTTGATAAATAAAAATAATTTAGCTTTCATTTATTGAACAGATACTATGTGCTCGACACTATACTGAGCACCTTTTTTTAAAAAAAAAATTTAGTCCTCATAGTAACCCTACTGTGAATGTAATTTTAAAACCCCATGCTTAAATTTAAGAAATCTTTTCTTACAGATGAGAAAATAGAGGCTTGGGGAGACTGTGTCACACAGCTGATGAGTCAGTCATCAGACCCAGATCTGTCTGACTCCAAAAGCAGCATTCTCCCCCCCCCCCAAAAAAAACAAGGTGAACCCTTGGCTTTTTGTCTTCAAGTCTCTCTATTCCAGCAAGGAAGAATCTAAGTCAGAAGGAAAAAAAGGAGCAAAATTTGTGTGGCACCTTATGGTCATAGCCAACAATGTCTTCATGCCTCAGTGTCTCAATTGGTTGAAACAGATGAACAGGACCCACCTACAGGATAGAAAGGCCTTGAAAGTGACCGCATGGAGGAAACTTGGAGAAAAAGAAACCTAGGGATACCTACATTTCTCCACTACTTGCTTGATTATATTTGAACTAAATTAAATAGAAAATAAGGTCTTTAGATCTTCAGGACAGAAGATGCTTTACCACCAAACACAAACTTGCCAATTTGAACTCCTGTGTAGAAAACTGACCTACCCTTCAGCCTTCACCGGCTAAGAGCTGCTGCAGAAGCAGAGTCTTCGCATCAGCCCTAACGGTTCCCTCCACATTCCTTGTGCTGAGAACTGCCAACTTTTCCATGTCTCTCAAGAAACAAACCCCAGTCTTGCTCCTTCACTGCTTGAGGGTGATCTTACTACGTAGTGAAACAACCAAGTCCACCTAGCACAGGCCGCTTCCTCCGATTCTCTCCTCTTCACATGACTCACTGCATTTCTTCTCACCCAGTCCTAAAGAACGGACTGTTCCTCCACGTTGCTAATCTCTCCACTTGTGCCTTTGATTTCCTCACTTCTTCCTTTTTCGGTTGTTTTTTTCCTCCCACCAATTTGCCCACTTTTTCCCCACCCCAATCTCCCCGCTTCTACCAGATTCTTTTTCTTTGCTTACAAATATGCTTGAGCACACCCTCTTTAAAAAAAAAAAAAAAGCCTTTCTCAACCCTGCTACCCCTGCAGCTAGCATCCTATTTTCACAATCTTGAAAGAAGAGTCCACTTCCGGACCCCCCACTCTGTCCCTCCCTCCTTGCAATCTGGCTTCTGCCCTTGTCATTCCACTGAGACTCTACAGACCCAAAGGTCACCAATGACTTCCTCATGGCCAAATCCAACGGCATTTTCTCCCTTTTGCCTCTCAATCTCTCTGGAGATCTCAGCTCCGTTGATTAGGCATTTCTTTTTCATTAGCATTTATTTAGCAACTGTCTTATTCCAACCACAGGGCCACACTAAGGGCTTGGACTTGAGATGATCTTTCACGATGCTGTATTTCCCGGCTCCTCCTCTCAGCCCTCTGATATCTTCCTGGGCCTCCCTAACTCCTATTACTTCTAAACACACACTTCCACAGGGATCCCTCCTTGGCCCTCCTCTCCTCTGTATTCCTGGGTCACAGTCTCAGAACTTCGGCTGTTACCTCTGAGGCTGATTCTATGCCTCTTCCTGTCCCAGCTCCTCGGTTCTGCTTTACAAATGCCTGATGAGAGTCACTCAGACTCCTTAGGCTCATACACTGAGCCTTTCTTTCTCATAAACCTACTCCTCCTTTATATGTTTTAATGGCTATGGGCACTTTCATAGAGTCGGGCTCAACACCTTCGCAGCATCTTGGGACGCTCTCCCCTTCTCCTTGCTCACCACACACAAAATGCCAAAACCTGCAGATTCCCCCTCATATAATTCCTCATACTTATCTCTTCATTTCCATTTCCATCACCCTAAGGTGGGAACTCATAAACCTTCACTTAGATTAGGGTTTCCCAACCTTTAGTCATTCCCCTGAACCATCAGGATTTGGGCGATATTGGCAGATCACATTCACTCTACTACGTATTTAACATTTAATAGGCCTACTTTTTTCCCCTTAGACTCATCCATGGCAATAGTCTATGGAATCAGAGGTTTGACATGCTAGTTATATTTTTCTAATACACATTTATGTTATTATAAAAATCTCAATACCACTTAAATTCACCTTACATACCACAAATGACACTCTCCCCATACTTGGGGAAACATTCATTTTGATTATACAAAAGCCTCACAACCAGTGTTTCCTTCTCAAGTCTTTCGGCATCTCAATCCATCTGATTCGCTCTTGCAAGTGAATTGTTGAGAATTACAACTATATCCTGCCAGTTTCTTGACCAAAAACTCATTCTCCATCAAATCAGGTTGAAAATCCTTAACAGAGCGTTGTCCCTAGCCTGACCGACCGGCCTTCCCCGCACTGTTTCTGCGGCCCGGGCAGCCTTATCTGGGCCGGCGTGGAACCAGTCACCCCCGGCCCTCCTCTCCGGGCTGGGCTCCTGCGGTCCCCCGCCCCCACCGTCACCTGCCTTCAAAGTTCTCCCTCCCCTCCCCCACCCGCAGCCTCCTCAAAACATCCACTAATTCCTTCAGCTGGAAGTAATCTTTCCTTCCTCCAACCCTCATACTTTTCTCCGGACACTGTTCCCCATACCACACACTTTTCTTTGGGCACTTTGCACTTTCTACTTGTAATTTGTGCTCTATATTCACATTTTATCTCTCCTACATGTGTTTAAATTCCTTGAGGGCAGGCTCTGGTTAGGATTCATCTTTGCACCCTCCTATCAGTTACTGAAGTACTTGCTCACAGGAGAAAGAAAAAAAAAAGACCACTAAATATGGGTTGGATAAATGAGTAACGAGTCAGGTAACATTTTGGTGTAAGTGAATTTTGATTAAAGTAATTTCTCATCAGGTAGAATTTTTTCACAACATTCCTATGTGTTTTGGTGGTGGCAGGGATTGTCCACGGTCAATGAAGGAGTTTCTTCTGTGTCACCTCCAGGCCGACCTTTGCCTGCACACGGTTTGATTTAATAAGAATAATGAAAGATGCATCATAAAAGCATCACTCTCACATACATGCAGAGGAAAAGGGGCTGTTTCTGGTGATCACTGAAGTTTCTGTTCATTTTGTTTTGTTTTTAACAGACATATTTCTGAGAAAACAGTGAAACAGGGAGGTGTTTGGATTTTTTTAAAAAAAATTAAGTGTGTTGGCTTTTTTCAGAGCCTTCCTCCCAGAACCCAACTAATATGAAAATTGTAGGAAACCGCGTCTCCTAGAGGGCTCACTGACCTCCAGAAAGCTGTTTCCTTGAATGGCTGACCACAGCTGGAAGAGAGCCTGGAGCTCCCCAGAGTAGCCTGACACCCCCGGAGGGCGCCCCGAGCAATCCAAGCTGCTGAGAAGTAGAAGAGCAAGGCCCTCTGATTATTCTGCCCTCTCCGGAGAGACCCTCCCGCCAGCCTCCAGCGAACTCCCACGTGTTCTCCCCTCGCTGGGCCAGCGACTGTGTGAAGCTCCAGAAAATACCTCTCAGGAAGCCAAACGCGTTGCCTTCATCAGAACCCTCACTCTTGCTCAAATACCTACCAGTAGTAATTCTTTCAAGGGGAAAAGAAGCCTTTATGCTAAATTTTCTATCTTAGAATTGCTAATAACTTTAGGTTCCATCAATTGTTCTTCTTGTAAATTTATGAAGGAAGGAAGGTGGGTGTAAAGTAAAGGCAAGAGTCATGTCACCTAGGGACGTGGACACCATCACGTGCCGGACTCCACAAGACACCTGCTGTAACCAACCAGTATTTCCCACTCACGTCAACAGGCCTTTTTATGTACTATGAAGTGGTTCAGACTTTTGGAGTCTTCTCTTCCCTCTGAATTCCTTTCCAGAATGCTGTTCCCCACAACAGAATGTAAACGAGCAATTCTCAAATTGACCTTTGGGCCTCCACGACTTCTGCATGGCTTTAACTGTTGGTCATGCCTAGCAGTTCCTACTCACCATCCCGAAGCTAAAACTGTACAGAAATGCTTTTAACACAAATTATATAAAGTGCCCCTTTCTCTATACAAGAGAAATAATCCTTTTAATCAATGCTTTGGGGTAACCAAGGCTCCCTCGTTGAGAGGGCGCGTGAACTCGATCTTTCTCAGCTAATGAGTGCTGCCATCTTGAACAGGGGCCTGTGATCAGAATTCCAGCAATAAGCCTCGGCTGCGATAGGCAAGCACAAAACTCAGCCTGAGCAGGTTAGGGCCTCCGTTGCTCTAGGCAGTATCAGGCAACTCTACAGGAAAATGAAAATAATCTGCTCTGATGTCAGGAAGCTTTACAGACTCATAGAATAATAGAGCTGGAAATGGCCTCAGTGGTTGATTCCGTTGGACATGTCGGCATGTCCCAGGTGTCCCACGTGCCTTGTGTTGAGCTGCTTGCTCTTTATGTGTCCACACCTCTGCCTCTAGGCCTGTCACTAGCACTCTTGACACCACAGATTGAGGATACCCCTGGAGATTCAAGAACAAGACCCAGACTCTGTCAGAAAAGCACAGCGAGATCCCTTACATGTCACTAAGGTGGTGCCTGGTAGCCTTTGAGTCCCAGCAGCCAACAAAACCCAGTGTTTGCACGAGTACATCAGCTCGAGACGGTGAGGCAGAGCAAAGCCGGTTGCGGCCTCTGCTTGATTTTATTTGTTCTCCAAAATCCCAAGAAAAGACTATATAACATCATGTTAAAATGCCTTATATGAAAAGTTCATTTTATTTGCCTTTTCAGCATCATGGACACATAAGCACAGTGTAAAGAAGTCACTGTTCATTACTTTAAGTCCTTCTTGTCATTTCATCCAGCAGCTCCCAGGTAAGTGGGCTTTAAGTTCTAAATGAAACACAAAGCTGATCTGAGAAGTCCAAGGACATTTTTAGGAGAAAGGGTAAAATGATAAAAGAGGAACTGTGAGACTTAAAACAGGGACTCAAGAGACTTGATTGAAAGTACAGATGGCTCAAACCAGGGCTCCAACGAATGGGATTCGTTGAAGAGCCTGAGCCTGAAGACTCCAGATGTGGTGGCAGCAAAACTGGTTCCTGCTCTAGGACCTTGGGTGTCCTTCCTGCTGACACTCCACCCTTCTGGGCATTATTTACTCACTGACTCACTGCCCTCTGCAAACCAGCCCATCGGCTGCCTTCCACACGCTCCCCGGCCGGGGATCAAGCTCTCAGCCCGGGCACGTGCCCTGCCTGGGAATCGAACCGGCGACCCTTCAGTGCACGGAATGGCGCTCAATCAACCGAGCCACTCCGGCTGAGCTTATATAACTTTTGAAAATGAGTTCCTAAGGCTAATTTGAGCCCTTTAGGAGAGGAATTTCAAAGGCTGTATGTAAGTGAATGAATCTATTATACATCTCTCAAAGAAATGGGGGTTCTGTGAAGCACTTAGAGATCCTTTGGGAGGTAAAGTGCTGCATTATTTTTATTGTTTTACAAGTACTTATAATCTCCTTCCCTTGTTTTGAGTATTTCTTTGTATGAATTTTTAAATAAATAAATCTTGCCTGTTCGTACATAGCACATTTTATTCTTTACATTCTTATTCTGACCACTGACTTTCCATTCATTTAATTTTTTTTTTTTAACATCAACTTTTGATAGTGATTCAGCATCACTGTTGATTTTCATATGAAACAACTCAGTCATGTTAAAATTTTGACAGCCATAAAGATTCTTACCTACAAATAAGTACCAAAATTTGGGCACTATAACCATATAAATGAATTCCGCTTTATGCAAATGGATACATTTTTATTATCTAGAGAAATTTGAAATGCCAGCTTATCTAACGCTTTCAGGGGTGTAACCTTCTATCTTCTCCATCACAGCCTGCTCTGTGGCTTTATAAACAATGCTGGGAACTTTCAATTTATGCAAATCTACCTTGAATCACCCTCTCCTTCATTATTCATCTTGTCCCATTTTTCTAGCACATGGATATTTGATAGCTATATTTCTCTCTTAATCACTCAAACTGGTGCCAATGAGATATTTTCCCCTCAAAAATTCTCCCTCTTTCGACAGAGACAGCTCACTAGAGACAACTGAGAAAAATGTAAGTCGATTTCCTCCAAGATAAGCCAATGACCACGGATTGCTGGCTACCCGAATAATGGCAAAAGCATTTGGATGGAGCTTTGTGAAAACAGACGCAGCCTCTCCCCGTTTCTGGGCCATGCTTAGAATGTACACTTTTCTTCAAGAAAGAGGATGGAGACTGCCAGGCATTTATGAAAAGACTAAAGACTCTGTCTTTCTTCAGCTGATAACTGAGGTTTCAGGACTCTCCACCACCTTTTCCTAGCTGAGTAAGTCCAGACAACTACATGTAGCCCCTCTGGACATTATCTGCTTGCTTCATAGTTGAAATGAAAATAATAATAATAATGTATGAGTCTGAAGGCTAGACCTAGATCCTCTCTTGAGAGTCCTTTCAAATTTAAAGATGGGCTGATTCATCTAAAGGCAATCCTGTTTCTTTGCCAGGGGGATTCATTTCTTGCCCACATGGAAAGAGGTTTGCTAGAGGCTTCTGGTGAGCTGGGCTCTTCCCAGAGACCCACAAAGAGCCGCTTTCAGTCAGGGCTCTGAGTGAGGCAGCCCACAGCCCTGGCAGCCACCTTACTCCTTCGAGGAAACCAAGTCTGAGGGTGGAGCCAACATGTGGAAGGGGGACAAAGATGCTCTGGGTCTCCTGAGGCCTCTGCTGAACCCTGCTCCATCTCCCCTGAAGTCCACACACCACACACCTTAGAACATGTCATGATCATGTGAGCCAGTTTGTAAAGGAGTTCCTGTTATTTGATGGCACAAATATTCTAATACAGCTTCCCAGTATCTCTTTGTGATGTACACTTAGAAACCAGTGATTTATAAATTCCCTGTTCTTTTAATTCTTAAAATTTTCAACTTATTAAAAAAGCCATCTAAGATTAACGCCCATAAACCTCTGCTGTGTTAACGATGCAGCTAGTATTTTTGATAAATATCTTTGATGTCTCGGCAGCATGCTAACACCGAGCATTGTGTGGTCTCCAAGAAGTCTGTAGACCCCTAAAAACTGTTCAGTACAGAGCAAATCTCAATGATTTTACAACCTGATACCCTCTTCTGCACAGAATAAGCATATGGCTGGACCAAAACACCTGCAATCAATAACTATATCTTTTTTTTTGAATGTTAAATTGAAAATAGAGAATTCAACAATAGAAAAGGAATCATTTATATGCTACCATTGTCTACCCTGAGTATAGCAAGTCAATTTAAAGAATGCTTAAAGTCAGAACATTACAATTTGTTTCCTCAGATTGTGTTTTGGTTTTATCACCAAATCCCTAGAAATTATATATGTATATAATTTACATAATCTCTCGCTACATTTACATAGTATATATTATACAAATTTACGTAAAACCTCTTTATTATATAAATACTTATTTATATAATCTCGAGGACAATTAACTTTGGTTTTACATTTTTTAAGGTTTCATAGATTAGTAATAAAACCCGCCCAATGTAAATTCAATAAACTAAGTATTTTTGAAATGTACTTCTACCTAGTTCCCACAGTTGGAAGCTTCACATTCCCTCTCAAGTTTCACAATGACCTTTGACCCATTTACATGGGTTTGTACAAGTATGTAGGTGAGTAAAAGCCAGCAAGATAAAACACAAAACAAAGTATGCTATTTGAATTCTTTCACAAAGAATCACTTTTCCTTTAGAAAATTTATTCACTTAAGTCTGCTTCTTTCTATAATAAATCACCTCCTCAATTTTCCTGTAATATTTTAAGTACGTGAAAAGTTGAGTGGGATCTTTAGATAAAGACTTCCACTCACTTTAATATACTGTCAAAAATGATTTTTAAATATTTCAGAAAGTTTTTAACTGCTAAAAGGCAAAAGTTTGCCATTTGCTAGGTAATTATCAAAACTATTTTAGCTTATTTGGCACAGGCATTAAAGTTATTGATTTGGGGGAAAAAGAGAGAGCTAAAGTATTTCTAAGTGAAGCATCACATAAGTGCAAGAATGCATTATAGGCGCAGACATAAGAAATGACATTCTGTGCTGCTCACATTTAGGTATAAAGAAGAGTTTTCAGGCTAAAAATAAAGAAGAATGGAACACTAGTCCAGTAAACACATCGCTGACCTCTTCAATCATTACTTTTCTTATTGATTGGATTCCTTAAGATAACTCATGTAAGTAGAACACCTGTAACCATAAAATTAATTTAAAATGAAATGTCAACTTGAGCACAAACCCAACATAAATTTGGCCTCACCTTCACGTTAATAAATTTATAGAGTTCAGGTTTGTTTTGTTTTGGGTTGAAAATATTTATTTCATCAACAAACACAGAGTGCAAACATTTGTCCTGTTAAGCTGAAGCCAATGTTTATTTTAGCACTGCTAGGATACCTAAGTGTTGTGTAAATGGGAAAATACTGGCTGGAGAAACATTTACACAAAAGATTGTGTCTATTAAGACGATGAACGTGTTTTAAAACATATCCTTTGGGGTGGGTTTATGACAGTGAGAAAGTATGCTTCAATTATTATAAAAACATGTAATTTGGGGGAAAAAAGTATTCCAGAAAGTTCCTTTTTAATCATTTTGATGCTTCCCAAAGTTATCTTTGGAAAACTCAAAAGATTTCTTCACTTTCTTTGGCCTTCTGTTGTCAAGGGTCTGGAGACTGAAAACAAGGGCCTGAAAAATATTGATTTGGCTATAAAAGTACATATGAAAACATACAACCCTAATGCGTGTGCACATGTGCACAGATACAGAACATGGGTGTGGACAAATAACCGAAGCAATTAAACTCGCTCCCCACATACTTAGCAGCTGCTCAGAGAAGCAGAATACATGAACACCGAATTAAAAACCTGCCAGAAATGGGGGTAAAGGAGATGCACAGACCACATTTGGTGTTTCCTAATCCATGGGGTTTTTTTCCATGGCTTGGAAAATACTAAAAAAGCACCATTTTAGGTGAATCTCCAAGTTTCTTTCGACCAGTTCCTTAAAATGAGCAAAAGAACTTGCTGAGTGAACAGGGGGATTTAGGGTGCATCTGGCTTTATCTCTTGCTCTTTCCAAACTCTCATCTCTACTTCTATCACTCTAGAAAAACATCTGATTCACAATATTAATCACATCCAAAATGGTTTAGAGAACAGAAGATAATCCTGATCTGAGCTCACAAATACCATCATTCCTGTCATCCCCCTCTCCACCAACCTCTCTGGTGTTTAGCTTTAGGTTTGGTCCTGATCCACAAAGGAAATGTGACAATGGCCTACTCCTCCTCATGACAGGCAAACAGATTTACTAGATTGAAATGTACCTGAAGTGTGATCCAGTCTAACAGACCTTTCTCCAGATGGAAACACATACAAATAGCTCTACATGTGTAAATGGTACCTATGTATGTAATTTTGGAAGTGGAAGTATTTGTTGTACCACACATATAGTAATAATTAACTCATTAAATTTAGAGACATAACTTTTAAAAGTTACCTCTCATCTCTACACATAATTCAGTCATGCAAATCTCATACATTTCCAAGTTTGTCACCTTCAACAATGCCCAATTTTAGATGCAGTTAAATTGTACAGGAGGTGCTGGATACGAGTCCATTACAGGTGAACTTTTCTTGGCTAGAAATTATTCTAGAAATTATCCATGAGGCATTACAGGTAGGGAGAGGAAATTCTTCATTAAAACACAAATTTATATAAACACAGAGTCTAAAAGAATTAGTCTTCTGGATTAATGAAAGTATTTGTTACTGATAACATGACAGAGGTTGAAAAGAGACGTGCATTTTCAATAACTGCATTTGACTTAAATTCCATATGCAGTATGAAAGAGTCATATGTGTACAGATCAGCATCTCCCAGTGGTTTTACAGTCTACAGATCCCCATGAAAATAAAGATAGTTGTGGTTTGATTCATTGCCACGGATTTATTAATACCAGGTTTTACCTGAGGCTATTGGTTACAAGCCTGTTTAGCAGTTTTTATTCAAGGCAGATTAATACTCCTGACAGAGGGCTCCCCTCATTGATGCAGTTTTGTGGCATCTACACAATTAACTTTCCTTCACTGCACATCAGTGGCATGTTAAGTTTTTCCTGACAACCTCTACAAATGCATATAATCTCATCACAATATATGAAGCATGTCCAATAAAAGGCACATTGATGGGTACTGTGGCTCAATACAGCAGTGAGATTTTATAGAGGCTGGACCAAAGAAAGGTGGAATTTGTTCAGTAAAACATCTCAATGATCCTCAGTCCTTTCCCAATGGTATGGCCATGAAAGAAATCATAGATTGCTAAGAAAGAAGTGAATGGAGAGATGCACAATTTGTTTGCTAAAAAAAAGAGTGCTTGTATTTTTATCACTAACTGAACTTCAGAATCCAATAATACAGCCTCTTCCTAGACCAGTTATAAACTGTTCCGCAGGTGAAAGTGTGTTCACTGAAATGTCTCATGAATTTCACTAAGAAAATGCCGTAAACCTTCACTTACTTTGTATCACGATTTGTTTGCATGTGCGAATGCCTGGGTGTGTATCAATATGCTGTCTGTTCTACATCTATTTGTACATCAATATGCTGCACAAGTTACCACTATCGTGTGGCTATTTTGTCAGCATGCTAACTACAATCGTCACAGTGAACACCAATTCAATTGTATTAGATTATTTGTTAACGTACCTCTAAGTAATTTACTTATAAATCTTATTTGGGCTTGGGGACTACTGATTGCATTTTTCAGAGGGACACATGAAAGGTTAGAATAATCTGTCTTCAGCCCAACTTTTTGAGCACTTTTGGGGGTACATTACCAACTTTTTTTTTCTATAAATGTATATTTTAATCTCCATGACCCTAAAAAACTGGCAGCATTTGGGTTTTAAAAGGCATGAAATTACATAAGCAGAAGAAAGATCTGTTGTAGAGGAGAACAGACACAAGGACATGGGTCATAAAGTTGATGACTCTCTACTCGAGCACCAGAAGCGTGAGAGGAAGAAAACTGGTCTGGAAGATTTCACTGGGTCCAGAAAAATCCCTCTACTCAGAATGCCAGGTGGAGCCTTCCCCAAAGCTCAGCCAGGACGGGAGACCAGGGACTGAAGAAATGAGGCTGAGAGGGTCTTGCTTCTGAGGCACAAAGATGACAGGACAGAGGAGAGGAGTAAAGATGATTGTAGGAGGAACTCAAGCAGCCTCATGAGTTCAGAGCTTTGGCAATGGAATGGAAATAACGAGAACTGCTACTCCTTGCAACGTGTGTGTTAGGAGAAAGCCAGTATCCCCTTTTTACAGATGAGGAAACTGAAACTCAGAGCAGTTAAATGACCTGCCACTTGACCTGGCTAATTCTGGGTGGTTTACCTGGACTAAGGGGGACTGAGATTCCTGACAATGTAAAGCACAAAGACGTTGCCTGACAGTACCCTCAATTTCCACTTAGGGAACACCTTAGGGAGAAGAGTACAGGAGAGAACCCAGGGAAAACAGATTTCCCAGAGGCTGAAATGCAAGGCAAACCCCCTGAAGTGTGCATGCTGGTGGTAGAAACTTACCAGCAGCAGACCACTGCGAAGCCTGCTTGCGGGTGCCTTGGGTCCATCGCTTAAAAAACAACTGTGATCTCTGCTTCAAAGAACTATTGAAACCACACTGCTTTGATATATGTGTAGTGTAGACCCAGTTACAAGAGACAAAACCACAAGACCTTTATCTGCACTTCAAAGTCAGCCAAAAAAATATAAGTGTAGGTCATCTCCAAAAATCACCAACCTAATTCTCAAATCCCAAACACTTCAAACCTTAAGTGTGAATGTAGCTCTGTATCTGAGAGAAGAGGAAGAGATCATGTTGGAGAAGGGGCGGGGGGGGGAGGGGGGGGGACATAATCCCAAGATGATTTAGCCACAAATGGAAAAGTGAGTTCCCTCCAAAAGAGGGAAAACAAATGCCAATTCAGCATGAAGCTTTGCCTAATGGATGAAAGAACATCCAAGTACATCTAAGGATGGGAGCTAAAAAGCTACATATATGGTTTTGGTGTCTTCCATCATTATCCTGAACCTAATGCATTTCCATCTGAGCTCAATTCTGAAATTTTTATCATTCAGACCTGAGAGATCCCATTTTGGCTGATGACAGCTCTCAAGCAGATTTCTGGAACCACCCAACGGGAAACCCTCTAAAGTTTGGCAGCATCAAGCCCAGCTCCAGGGCAGAGGTTCCCTTCAATGGTTGGCCCCAACTGTTACTAGCTGACAGTGTTACACAGGCAAGGGCCTTCGAGGCATTCACTCCTCAGTGCCTCGGGAATGGGGATGGACCCAGGCCTGCTTCAGCCGCAGGTCTAAGGGTTTGGCTTCTGTATCAGCATCACTGATTTTAACTACAGATCTCAACAGAGTGGGATAAAAGGGAAAAAAAAAAAGACTCTAACATTCTGGTTCTTTTAAACCATGAAAATACCTAATTCAGAAACTTTAGGGAAACGAATTCTTTTCAAGAGTGAGAATTTCACTTGCATCACAGCCCAGGGTGTTATTTGAACACGAGTCCACACTGAAGTGAGTAGCCTGCCAACACTGAGTGGAATGCCTCGTATGAGGTCATGTCAGCCTCCTAACACCAGCAGAAAATCCACACGTCGCGGGGCGACCCAGACGAGGTAACTCGCAGCCCCAGAGGGCACCGATTTCTGCTCTATGTAAATCAGAGCCTGCCGTGGCCTGCATGATTCACTGCTCAGGGTGTACTCTCCTGTGACGAATGAGTCCCCCTTAATTTGGCAGTGATTATGCGGGTTGCTGGCCCTCTAAACCCCTTTGAACTTGTAATTGCTGCTGGTTTAAATAATGAACATTAAGGAGAGTTGGATTCATAAAAGTGTGGATAATTACATTTTTTCTTTTCCCCCCTTTGTTTTGATGAGAGAATATATTCACACACACATACACACACACTTCTAAGGCCACTGATCACTGTATCATGCCAGGTTGTGATAGAAATAAACTGCAGTCTTGTTCCCGGGTTGGTCAGGGAGGGCAGATCTGAGGTGGGGGAGTGGGGGGGAGTGCGGGGGGAGCATCTGTAGCTGTGCAGGACCGAGATCAGAAAGGCCGGGATGCTGTAGGAAAGGAGGAGCTCTGGCACTCATGAATATTCACAGCCAGTCACATCTGTAGCAGGCTTGCTTTCTACCTTTCCCCCTGTGCACTGCTACATGGAACCAGTGCAGACAAAAGGAGGGGGTTTGCAGCTTCATCGGGCTCCAGGTTTGCTCATGGCAGTCAACTTTCTTTCTTTATGCTTTTTACATTCTACATATGAGTTTAAAATTTTAGAAGTATATAGCGAGAGATGTGGATACCCTTTCCTTCTATCAGGAAGGAAAAGCACCCCAGCCCCACAGGCATGGGTTGGAAGAAATCACACAGCTACACAGCTACACAGCACATGGATGACTCTAAGCCAGTCCCTTTTCCCTTCTTTTCCCTACAATGGGTCAAATCCCCCAGTACCCTTTGATGCCACGAAAGTCAAATTTTGATTTTATTTTGAGAAAAATGAAATGCTATTAATAGGGGGCAGAAACCAAAGTTAGCCAAGTCAGCTAGCTACTACACTCCCTGCAACAACAAAGAATGAATGATAAATTTAGCAGCCTCATGTTCCGTTTTCAAACAGCGCCGCCGAGATTTATAGCTTCCCTGCTCCCATGGCGAGCTAAGCTGCTCACAGAAAGCTATCTGTTTTTGATTTCACTCTGTTTTCTCCAGTTTTTGTTCTTTTTTTTTTATTTGTAGTTTTTTGGGGGTTTTTTGAACTCTACATTTTCTTTTTCCTGGTGTGAGTCGAATATCAAAAGCCAGTGTTGTTGGGAAGCCTCCAGCTTGCAAAAGCTACTCAATGGGATGTTATTAGCACCTACGTCACAACATGGATAACAACAACTGTATCAAGGGTAGGTAGCAACTTTTCCATAAAGAAAAAATGCCTCTCCAGCAGCTGAGCAGGGGGCCAGTGAAGTAAAAATAAGAAAGATCTGCAAGAATCCAGGGCCCAAAAATGTTCCTGGATAGTGCAGTACACTGAGATTGTGTTTGATGGAAATAAAAAAGAAATTCCTACTATTATGCATATATAATAGAAACTTTCACCTTCAACTAAGTCACTTATACTCAAAACAACTACACGTTAATTTAAAACGAAGTATGTGTACAACTTTGGAATCATATTATTGATGTAATGGTGTCCCCCAAGATAACTAGCAGATGGCTTTCCACCCCCTCAATGAAACACTGAAACAAATCGCAGGATTGTCAAAATTTTATCGTGAAGGCACACACTCTATAAAAAGGTTGCTTTGAAATGAATTGTAAATTTGCTTCATTGCACAATATTTTTCTAAAATTGTAACCGGAAAGTATTCTCTGTTTAATTTTTTAGCATATCCTTTCACAAAACACATCTGCTGTGAAGGATTTCTAATTTGTGCTGCTAGCTGCTTTTTAACAAACACACGGTTGTCACTCTGCCATACAATGTTATTGGGGCAAACAAAAAAAAAAAAAGTATATTCTCTTTCACTCTCGTCATACTAAAAATTCTCAGCTGTTTCCGATGAGGTGAACCAATAGAAAAATACTACAATTATTTGAACTCCAGATGCAAACGACCTATAGGAGATGAAAAAGACAAAGAAGGGTGGAAAGGCAACCACACCAGATCATCAAAGAGAACCCGGTACAGGAGCTGGAGGTGGCGGACACTGGGCAGAAAGGACAAACACATGCAGAAAGCTTGCCAGATTATGTCTAATTATGAGGAAGGTAACCAGCCACCTGAAAAAAACAAAACACCACCACTCACTAGAGTGTGTCTTCAGGTTGGCCAACCACAGAAAGGATGGACAACAGGGTGCACTCTTAGCTTTGAAGAGTGAAAATGGGGGTCACCCAGTTATAGTCCATGTCCTCCTTCCATTCCCCCCGTATTTCCATCTCACACCCCTCTTTTGTGTTTGGGGTCACCTCCTTCAGGGGAAATAAGCTCACCGCCCGCAGTCTTTAATGCAGACAATATGGCACGCGCTTTGCCAGTGCTTATGCATTATCTCCTTCCTGCATCCTGACCTCTCAGGGAGGAGGCATCATGATTCGCCCCATTCCACAAAGGAAGAAACTGAGGCTGTGAAAAGCTTAACTCACTCGCCTGAGGCAACTCAGCCAAAAAGGCATCTTAAAGCCTTATGCAGGCGTTCGATCACTCAGTGATCACTGAGTATTTTCTTCACACCCAGAATCAGAAATCCACACTCAAAATCTTT
This sequence comes from Miniopterus natalensis, assembly GCF_054644295.1. NCBI lineage: Eukaryota > Metazoa > Chordata > Mammalia > Chiroptera > Miniopteridae > Miniopterus > Miniopterus natalensis. The sequence continues at coordinate 62,604,602 of NC_142081.1, read as the reverse complement.
GCGTGGTAACCTTCAGGGAACCACAGAGAGCAACAAATGGTGACTGGATCTAGTCGGTATCTAAATGATGCGAGAAACGTTTTTTTCATTTCTTCACAGCATAATACCTTGTACAGGTGCTTTAGAAGAAGGGAAAAATATGACGATCTAACGGATTAGATCCACACCATCCCATTAGTGTCTTAAGTTTATTATATTATGCAATTTCAACTGAGTAGGCTTATAACCTCAATTTTTCATAGTTTTGATTTTTGCAGAAAATATAAACAGTAACTATACCTGCAAAAACTCTTATTTCATTAACACAACTGAGTTATCAGAATAAAACTGTACCCATGTAGACTAATTTTTAGTCTGAGTGTGAAAGGCAATAAACTGTATGACTAGAATTTAGATTTCTCAAAATACCCAAGAATCCAAGCAGGCTTTTCATCCATTCATTCACTAACTAGTAAATCTATCCCAAGAGTTCCCTTATAATACAGCTTTTAGCTATTGCTACTAATGGCTGGGAGTAAGACACACAGAATACAGAACTTCCCATTATCCTCTGCTTCTTTCCTCAGAAACAGGCCAGGGAATGGAGGGGGAAGCCTGGAGCGCTGTGGCTCATCTCGGATGGTTACGCAGACTCTGGGTAACGACCATCCACTCAGCAGGCCAGGTCAGGCACCGCTGGGCCCACATCACACTAACTGCAGCCATGAGGCTATGCCCAGACTACCCACCGCTACAATTCATGTCATGATGTGACGGGCAGAGATTGAAGAGGAAGACTAATTATTGAGCACCAACCTGTTCAAGGCACTGAGACAGGCTGTTTTACATATTGTATTTCAACTGGTCCCCCTCCCACTCAGACAATCCTATACCCATTTTACAGATGAAGACTTAGAGATGTTAAGTAACTTGCCCAAAGAAACAGCACTAGCAGCTGGCCTCCTGTGAGTCAAACCAGAGTCCTGCACACAAGTCTCGTATGTGTTGCTAAGACACGCTCCTTCCCTATTCACCCTTGTATGTAGTAGAGGGGTAAGGGCTCAAAGTCCCAGCGTCAAAGCTTTTATTTACATCCACCTTGTCCGCAGCCTCCCTTCTCATTCATCTTGCCCAAGCTGTGTCAATGAAATATGTGCTGTATCTACAGGACACAAATGACAATTTTAAATGAATATCTGGGAGTAGTACTTTGTAATAGAATCATCACAATCCCACGTATTCAATCAAATCGCACAGCATCTAGGAACTTAAACTAAAGGACCCTCTAGATGACTGATGGGGATAAACTGAGCACCCCGAGGACAAAACAGAACCTCAGGTTTGTGCGTGTACGTAAGGTGCTATAGAGGGTAGGGAGACTGTGGAGAGAGGGGAAGACAGATGCACATGGTGAAGGGCAGGGCCCAACAACAAGTCCCGTCTCCAGGGCTGCCAGGTTCATTCCGGCTGCTCACAGTGTGCATCTCAGATATAAACCAAACAGAAGTGACAAAACCCAAAACCACAGGAGCAAACACTGGCTTTCAAGTGCTGTGGGAACAGAGACATTTGTTTAAGTAACCACTGTTTTAAAATTGCATACATAGTAACACCAAAATAAACAGCTTGCGATGCTGTTTATTTTAAGATACACAATAGTAATGTAAAGTGTGGCGTGCCCCAGATCCGGGGAGCTGGAGCATAATTTACAGTTGTAGAGAGCCCTAGGAGGACTCAACTACACGCCAGGACTGTCTACTTCCTGATTAGATAACACTGAAGGTCAGAATGCATTGCTTTTTTGTGCGGCAAAGAGCAAACAAGCCACCACAAAGCCCCTGTTCCTCTGCTCGCCGTGAATTATGAATCAAGTCCTGTGGAGAGCAGGGTTTGCCAAGTCTCCTCTACAAAGCGCGTATTAATCACAGGTCCTGAGGAAGGGTCAAGAGCACAGCCTGACAACCCAGGGACTGAGCCTGTCTGCCGACCTCAGTTCCCCAGTCCTTCCCCTCCCTGATCTAACACCAAGGAAGGAAAAGGAAGAGAGAGAGAGAGGGGGAAAAAAATACAAACCTTGAAAATACACAAGCTGGTTGGGGTGCTGAAACATATGTAAAACTGAACTCTCGGGAAAAACAGCTAGATCAAACAAACCTTAAACATGATCAAAATAAGAACTCAATTTGTGGTTTATTTTAGCCCACTGAGTAATCATCCCCATGCCTTCTCTGCTCCCCTTTCCCTCCTCCATCCAGGTGCACTGCGGAAACGCTTTCGGGATCTTTATTTCGGCTTCTCTACTTCAATCTTTGACAGTGTCCTAGAGAGAGAGAGCTTTGCTAGCGAAGGCCTGCAATCTTAGAGGCGTTACTTCTGACATTCTGGTCTTTTGTTGCTTCACCACATCCTAAGTTAACTTGTCACTTTGCCTTCACCCTCAACTGCAGAGTCATGGAATAAAAATTACTTTGATCTTTTCCACATGACTTTGAACTTGAGTTTGTCCTCAAATACTGTTTTCCTAAAAATTCTCTGCTGTGGACTAAACTGTGTCCCAGAAAAATTCATATCTGAAGCCCTAAACCCCCACTGTGACTGTGTTCGAAGACGGAGCTTTTTAAGGAGGCAGCTGAAGTTACATAAGGTCATAAGGGAGGGGTCCTAATCTCATAGGATTGGTGGCCTTATAAATAGAAGAGAGAGATCTCTCTCCACACACACGCAGAAAGGCCGTGTGAGGACACAGTCAGAAGGCAGCCACCTGCAGCCCCAGGAGAGCGCTCTCCCCAGACACACGAGGTCAGCATCTTGATTTTGGACTTTCGAGCCTCCAGAACTGTGAGCAAGTTAATTTCTACTGTTTGAGCCTCCCAGTGTGCGGTACTTGTTACAGCCGTCTCAACTGACAAATACACTCTCCCACCGAAGTCGCCCAATTTTTCTTCCATACCAGTCCCTCGGGAATCAGGGAAGAGAGGCCAGACGCTCTCTTCCCATCGCTCTCTTCCTCTCTGCTCTCAGCCCCTGACCTAAGACTTTCCACCCACTTTTCTCAAGGTGTCCACAGCATCTGCTGTCATTCCTCTCCGCCACTGTCACCTGAAGAATGCTCACCTCTCAGCCGCCTCCACTTTCCCCAATGGCTTCTGTACACGCTAGCACGTTCCTCTCCACCCCACTGACTTGCCTCTACTTTTGAAGGCTTCTTTATATATGACAGAGAGCTTTCTAATATCCCGCCCCTCTTGATCCCAGTGTCGTCCACCTCTATTCACCAGGCCTGGATCCCGTCAGGCAGAGATGCTGTATTTCCAAGATCACGGGCCTTAAAGTGCTCCTTCCCTGCGTCTCTGCTCTCCCTCCCTCTCAATCTTCATCTGGATTTGCAACCCCTCCACGGGCTCCCTGTGTTCCAAGGCACTACACACTTTATAAGCCTCCCTTCTCAGCATGGTTCTTTATTAAAATAAAATTTATTGTCTTGTATTATAAACACAGCACATTTTATAGAAAACCTAGAACATATGGATAGTATAAAGGAAGTAAAACGTCACCCAGATAATCACTGTTAACATTTTCGTTTGTTCTTGTATGCATATATCCATCTATATTTACTTTTACAAAACTGGAATCATATCATTCATACTGCCTTACCTGCTTTATTTCACCTGGTAATATATTAGGAGAGATTGTTTTCATATCTCAAAACATTTTTGACGATATGATTTTTAATGATTACACAGTAGCCCGTAATATTCCACTGTGGTCTTCTATGGTTTAAAATATAGTTTTCAATGGTTTATTGAGACAAATAATTATACATAATTTTGCATAATTTTTATGTATGTTTCTGATTATTTCATTATGATAAACTCCTAGAAACTGAATAAATGAATCAAAACCTAAGGACCTAATCAGTAATACATATTACCAGTTTAAATGCCAGAAAGATTAAGCCAATTTTTATTGTCATTATTAAAGGAGATATTTCCTTCCACCCTGGAAGGAAATGTTGAACACTTTTTTTTTTTTTTTTTTTAGTTTTTCTTAATTTGATAGAAAAAATATTTTGTTGCTGATTTTTATATTGATTTGGTTACTAATTATCTTGAACATGTTTCAAGCGCCTGTTAGCCATTTGTATTTCTTCTTTAGTGAATGAACCCATTCACCTGCGCCTTTTTATCCACTGAACTTTTTCCTCATTGATCTGTACCTTTTATCTATTAAGGACAATAACCCTTTGCTTGTTATATGATGTTGCACATATGTACTTTTGCCACTTTCATGTTTACTTTTACGGTGCTTTCTTGACATTCAAAAGCTCTTATTTTCATTTTTTATTAAATCTTTCAGCATCTTTCTTTATAATTCCTTTGCTTTTAGGCTCTGAAAGGATTTTACTCAATAAAGGAAAGAGAAATAGTTACAGCTACTTCAAAGACTCTTAAATGTGGAACGCGTTCTGATGGAGGGAACGGATTGTTTTTCAAACACAGTTAAACCATTAACCAAAAACTATTTACTGAATTGCTCTCTTTTGCTCCGCTGATTGGAAGCGATGCCTATAAAATTAGTAGATTTCTCCACACCCTAGGGCCCATCCGTGTATCCTTATTTTCCTCACATGATCCCCCTGCCTGCTGGGCCAGGCCCGTCGTGGCCTTACAATCTACTGTCACAACACTCAGCGCAAGACCTCCCTTCCTTTTCTTTTCCAAAAATAGCTTGACTTCCCTTGTTGCACTATTTAGATGGACTGTGGAATCATTTTCCAGCCATGATCCCAGGAAAGAGCATCGCACCGGCCTTCTGACTTACCAGGCCGCCACTTCAGAAACTCTAACAGAAGGCTCCCTCCTGCCCCGCGCTGTGGCCCCCGGGCCTTGCCGGGCGCTTCCTCTGCTTCGCCCTCCTGCTCCTGGGTCCCTGAGCTCTGCGGGCGAGGACGAGGCCCCGTGGAAGGTCCGCCGCAGCCTGGCCTCTTCCACCCACCGTTGCCCCGCTGCGCCTCCCTTTCCACTCGCAGTCCCAGCTCCCACCCATCCAGAGAGCAGCTCTCTGCTGCACCAGCCTCAGCTGTCTTCCTACTCTCTACAAACAGGTCTGTCTCACCCACCTTTCTACCTGTATTTTGACCCCCATCTTCGCCGGCCTCTCTGTGAACCTCGGATTATCTATTGTCATTCTCGGCACTCCCCCCACCCCCACCACACACATACCTACACCGCAGTCTCCCTCCTGGATCCCTTCCCACGCCGCCCGATGCAACACCTGACTCAGCCCTCGGGGAACAAACCCTGCCCCTCCCACTCGCTGTCCTCTGTGCTCCCTTTGTTCCCTTCCAACTTTTCCTGCGCACTCCTCAGTCTGCAGAACTCAAAGGTAGGCCGTGACCCCGAGCGCCGAATCCCAAGGCTTATTTTTAGGGATCATTGTCCTTGATCTTTCTACAGAACCGGCTTCCTCCACTCCGACACTTCCCTCTTCATATGCTCGGATTATGCTCATACAAGTCTGATTTATCTCTGCTCATTACTTTCTCCCTTTAAATGTAGTCCTTAAAAAGAGTGTGTCCTGGCCCTGTCAGGGTAGCTCAGCTGGTTAGAGCTGTGTTCTGACACAGCAAGGTTGCGGGTTCAATTCCCATTCAGGCCACATATAATTATCAACCAGTGGATGCATAAATAAGTGAAACAACAAATCAATGTTTCCCTCTCCCCCCTTCTCTCTCTCTAAAAAAAGAAAAAAATCAATAATGGTAATTACAAAAGAGCAGCCCTAACTCTCACACTTCCACAGAGGTGTCCCACCTGGGTATCTATCTGGCTTACGTGTCTAAACCTAGGGCCTCACCGTACTTTTCCCAAGCTTTCGCCACTCTTCTCTCATACATATTCTGTGCTTCAGCCAAAGAGGATTCTGTCTTCAGAGCTACAGGATCCACAAATCTCTAAATGTAGAATCAGAGGTAGCCTCAACTGACATCCACATAGAAACTATCTTCAAGAAAAAAAATAATAATCCCACTATTCTGGCGCTGCAGTGAGCTAATCTGAGCCTCTCACAGGATGCGCCTTCTTGAGAGTGGGCCTGCGAGACTGTCACTTCAGGGGTGTACAACTCATCTTCCCCCCAGCGTGGCCGGGTGACAAGTGGCCGCTGGTGAACCCGTTAAGTCTCAGGATGAAGACTTTATGGACAAAGGACAAAGATGTCCAAATCCCCAAGGAGCTTGGTCAAAGCTGTAAGAATACAAGTGGGAATAAGTTTATTGTGCGGTTAGTTTGCTGTCCTCCAGTTCTTTCTCTTAAGCTTGAGTTAATAAAATTTCAAAGATTCCTTTGATTCATGATGCCACTAACACTGTGCCACAGTCTGAACGATCCAGGGGGCCTTTTGCTCTTCTCCTTGTTTATATCACTCTGACTGCAGAATCTGATTTTCATGCCAAACAGACAGGTCAAGAGAAAGAAGTACAACATTTTTCTTTGGAGTGTGCTTTACCCATCTCCAAATTCCGGTTTCATGGAGCTAAGACAGTGCAAATTAATTATTTTAGTTGATTATATGAAAACATTAATGAATATCATTCTCTACTTGCATAGTGTTCTGCCTTTGCCAAAGGGCTATTTCTAATCTCAGCTAAGCCTCAAAGCAACAAGGTGAGAAAACCAACACTCAGAAAATTAAATGACTCGCCCAACATAACTCAGAGAGCAAAAGGCTGTATTGAGACTGGGATCCAGGTTAAGTAACTTCAAATTGGTCCTAACTCCACTGCCTCTGGTGTATATACAGACTTATAAACAGTAGGAATTCCTTTCTCCCTGCCCTGAAATATTTGTTTATTTTTTTAAAGCACAAAGAATTAACAGATTGTCCGAACTATTTAAAGGTAGGAAAAGCACTGATTCTTTTATGAATTACAAACATTTCCATTGTCTGCTCCAATCAGGCCCAACCATAAATTCAGGAAAATTTAAGCACTCCCTTAATATTTAACTGATTACATATACATTTCAGGGGGCGGAGGGGGGGAGGCATTTGGAATGGGCTTTGACTAGAAAGTACAAGCAAGTAAGAACCAAGGAAAACTAAATCACACTCATCCTTAAACTTGCTTTGCAGAAATGCATAAACAAATTTCAATCTGTTTTGAAAGGACTCTTAGGTGGACAACGAAAATCATATTAGAAATTAATGCCTTTCCACGTGGTCTTACGTAATTATCACCTGCGTGGTTCACCAGCAAACACCAAACTACAGGATTAAACAAAAGGTCTTCATCAAGGTGCCACTGAGTAATCAGTGGGACTGCCACGCAGGCCTAAATTTACGTTTTCTCAGAAATTAACACAAAAACTGAACTGAGCCTATAATTGACTAATAATGATCTTGCATTGCCCATGCCCTCTTTTCACTTTTTTTCCCCTTCAACTCACTGTGAGGCAGGGTTTAAAACTAGCGTAACAACTGATGAGCTGCCTGCAGGTATCTTGAAACGCTGAAATGGAACCTACAACTTTTCACCATAGGGAAAAAAATAAGGCTGCCTTTATAAGGGAGTTCCAACGTGTCACCAAACCTACTGGAAATAATCCAGCATTCCTCTCTTCCGTTGATAAAGGCCTTTTACTTTTTGAATGACTACTGTGGCACCACCCCTAGTACATTTGGGCTGTTTATTGTCAGCTTATGACAGTCACACTATGTGTCTAGGGTAAGAAATAAGCCATTTGATGACTGTAGTACGACCATAGTCAGGGGATATCCCTTGCTAAATTATTAGTTATGAAATCACCAGATTATTTCTAAGTCAAAAATTAATTCTGGAATATTTGTGAATATAGGGGAATGGTGCAAGAAGCAAATATATCTAATTATATTATAACGTGATAACCGAGGTATTAAAATGAAGAGCAGCAACAAGATTTGGTCCTGGGATTAACCCCGGGTGGATCTTCGTTATCTGACTATGTTAAAAGTAAATCAGCTATCAGCGAACTGGGGGGCAGGGTGGTTGGAAGAGGGCTGATTAGTGGCTCATGTTAATTTACTACGAGGCTCAGGATAACGAGATGATAATATTTTCTTCATTTCTTGTCATTTCAGAATCCCACAATAATAATCTCTTGACTTGTAATTTTTCTTTTTGTGGACAATCAAGTCAGAATCAACAAATATTCATGTTACCTATAATAACCCAGAAGTAAAACTATAGTTTAAGAAAAATTATCTGCCATTATATTGTGACTTGACAACTTATCCACTATTAGATAAAAACAACGTAAATTAATTCTGGCAGATTTGGGACTCGGCAGTTCAAAATATGAATAGCAAATGTAAAAGCCTGGAAATGGCATTACTATTATGTTTTAAGAGGATAATACACCTTTAAAGGGTGCCAGTGATTACTTTGCATACTGTAAACAACGGCTGCCAATCAATTTAGAAAGGGGTACGCAGCCCATAAATGTAATAAGGCAAATTCCATTCAACCAACCTAATGCTTTCTACCCAAGTCACTATTTCTTAACAGCAGTGGTGGAGCTGGATATCATCTTCACACTTCATAATCTGTTCCAAATTGCAAAAACAGATCGCAGCGCTGGGAAGGCAGGGCATTTCCGGGAGTCCTCGGAAATCTGGGCAGTAACAGTCTCTAAAATCAGAATTAATCCTGAATGTTAAGGTCACTTTTTGACCCTACTGGGCAGCAAAGCTGAGGGACAGGGAGCGTTCTCACAATCCAGCCCACTTGTTCTTGAATTCACAATAACGCCAGCTCCACACAGAACACACCTGCAATCTGTGGTCATATGGAATGAAGAAATGGACATTTTCCCTATGATCTGAATGAATATTCAGGGCTTCATTAAGCAGCATTTAATGGCACTCTATTCTTAGAGTTTTTAAATAGCTAAATATTCAGATATGCACATGCTTTCTATTTTCTTTTATTCAGGGGCCCCCAATTCTCCATCTCCTTGAATTCTTTAACATATACGTATTTTTAAACAATTATACTTAGGATAATATTTTATAAAATTGGGTGCCAAACTTTGAGCTAATAATTATTTTAGTTTCTCTCTGATGGTAATTTAATAAGCATTTCATTCTTCAATCTTCTCACTCAGTTGCTTATTTTTAAAATGTGTCTGTCAGCTAGTAGCTCATAATCTGGGACTTAATTTTTCTAGTCTAACTCAGCTGCATGTCTTTTTAAACAGGATTGTCTGATGTACTTTTGAAATGTCTTTACCAGATGTTTTTGCATCTAGGAGACCACACATCTCATCACCCCCATGAAAGGCCACTGCCACCACCGCTGTACTGGGGACTTCACCTCAAAGTCATTCAGAATGTGGACAAAGGCTGCTGAATCCCAAACACATCAGTCTTTCACATGCAGAGCCCCTCACAATCCAATTCTAAATGCCAAACTGGAACTCCAAGTAAAAGGCTATGACACAGCAGGATGCAATTTTTTTTTTTTCCCTCAAGAGAGACAAAGTAGATTTAGTTGCAATTTTATTTCTTCTAGAGGCGTTTCTAGGATTCAATACAACATTAAATTTTTGGCCTGTCTCTTTAATTTGAGAGATTGTAAAAACGACGACAGATGGCACACGGAATTGACTTATGTCCTCTATTCTTTACTGAAGAAGGGAGCGCATAGAAACTTTGATAAAGGCGGAAACTACAGGATGCAGGTTGCTATTAAAATTATCCAGTGGCTCTCTGGACAGCTAGGATCAGAACACTCAGGTTTTTTTTCCCAACATTCTTTAAAACCAACCAACACTGTTGTAGGTTGCCACTGGTGATCACAGTCCCTACGTTCAGTCCCCTCCTGTCCCAATAAGGACATGATGGATGTGCCATTAGCTCTGAACCTCGGCAACCTCTGAAATTATCACTCTTTCCACCCCAATCTCCTGCCCCCACCCCTCAAAATCATTATGAAATAGGAAGAACACTCAAGCTTACAGTTAATTGGAAACATTGCAAGAGAAGAGGAATGCTTAGGACAGCATGTCCACAGGAAAATAAATTACCCAGCATTGTTATTTAATGCATTGTGACATCATTTCCTGAAATTAAACAGAGATGACACCAATTCAGGCGATCTCCAGTATAAGGTTCCATTCAAATAATTCACAGATGTTTTCTCCTGGCAAGCAGAAAACAATGCAGAGGCTGAGTCTGGGGGCGGCCTCGCTGCTCCCTGCTTCTGGGAAGCTCTCTCTGCTGGTGTTTCTCAGCGGAGTGTTCTGCATATGCGTTTCCACACAAGTATTTCGCAGTCATTAAGCCCCACTTGTATTCAGCGCACATCTGTATCTCTGACTGTGAGAAGGGCCATCTCTCACTCTATAAGCAAGGGCGATATTTTATATTTGGTATGAGTCTGGCCCATAATGATCAGTATTAAGTAGACCAAGCTCAGAATCATGAAGGTACCCACTTCCAAGTAGAAATAACTATTGTCCATGACACACTGATTCAAAGAACCACTCAAGGCCCTAGCAAGATGTCTAATGCTAGAAATGATCAGTGTCTCCATGGACACTGGTGGAAATGGACAAGTAGAGAAACTGGGGTATGGACGAACAAGGCGGGTAGCTCTCTCACACACCACTGGTGATTTCCCAAGGTACTTACTAGAGGCCGCAAGCTGCTGGATACCCAAGCACACAACCCAAAAACCAAAACACTCAACATTTGTGCTGCACATTCCGGCTCACAAATGGACGACGTCATCTGAGCCACACAGCAACCCAACCAGCTAAGCAGGGTGCATATTTTCATTTTTTTTTGCACAAAGAAATAAGCTCAGAGGTTGAATAGCTTACCGCCAGGTTACAGAACTCAAACCCAAGCTTTCTCATTTCACATTAAGTGACCCCTTTTTACAAAATCATACTGTGTTGTCTCTCAGAGAGCCCAGCCTTGAGCAGTCTAGGAAGCCAGAGACTCTAGATTCTGTTCACAGACTGGGCCCTTTATGGTGAATGGAGCAGTCTCTACATAAATAAGACCCCAGGTAAGGGATTCTGAATTATTCTGTAACCAATTTCTTCTTGACCTCCTACCCCTTTCCCAGAAGGCTTGCCAGGATGCTTTGGCTTTCCACTGGCAGCAGGACTCTGACGCTGTCACCTAGCATCACTGAGCAGCCATCAGATGTGCACATGGGTCTAGAAGGCGGAGTTTAGACTATGTTCTCTCCTGCTGGGGAGCATTTGGGACTTCTTTGGCAAAACCTGATCTCCCCACCACACATGGTCCCAGGAAAGTAAGTAGTAACTTCGGCTGCCCAGTTCCATTGGTCAAAGCCTCCTGCTATTCATTCAACTAGATTAAAATAAGAATAATAGGCACTTTATATTATGTATTTATGATATAAGAACCAGGGATTGGGCTGAATGCTTTATATTATCTCACTTAATCCCTGCAATAACCTACTAGGTTGGTTCTAGAATTATCCTCATTCTACTGATATGAAAGTGAGGTTTAGAGAAGGCAATTGCTGAAGATCAAAAATCTGCTGTCACAGATTCCTTGCCCAGTGCCCTGTGACACTGTATCACCTCATTTAGGAAAGAAAGCCATCTGGATCGCCACAAGATGACGCGAACTAGTTAAAAGGCCATAGTCTAAGTCAGTCTCTGTCTCTCTCTCTCTCATATGTCTATACACACATACATTACAATAAAAAGTGTGAGACCACTAAATTGACTGTCATATGATCTTAAGGAACTCACTGGAGGTGACAGGTGTTTCTCTAATGTAATGTGGAGCTCTACTTACTCATAACTTGGGTGCAGTGTCCCTGTAAGACAAAATACTTTAAAACACATTTTCGTACCAAACAGAGACTTTAACAAAACCCCTAAAGCAAACTCTGCTAGACCAGGGGGCACCTGAGAAGCAGGCGTCGTCCCTCCCCCTCACCACCAAAGCTGTGGAAAGGGGTAAAGCGTCTTGCCACCAACAAAGGGCAGAGTTTCCAGAACCTGCTGTCTCAAGAAGGCTGCGTGTTATTACCTCACTTTAAAGTAAATTTGCTTCTGATTCTGTATGCATATCTTTGAAAGAAGCCCCGCATCCTCTAAGTGTGAGCTTTATCCTTGTGTTTTCAAATAAGAAAAACGTTAGTGGGAACCTGGTATGAGCAAGGGGTGTCTTTGTGTGTGAGCACTTCCTGTTTTCATTCCATGATCAAATATATTCTTTGCAGCACAACTAGGGGAGCTCTTGAAGGTGGCAAGTGGAGGTGCCTGAGAGTCTAATTGAGCACACTAAGGGCTCCTTCCACGGAGCAGTTTTTCATGGTTATGAATAAACCGTTAGCCTGGGTATGATTTCTTGCTGTTTCTTTCTTTAACTATCTTTGAAGTAAAATAAAAACAGTTGTAATGGCAGGCTTACTTTTATGATATCATAATCTCCATGTGTTAGTGAAAGGAATATATTTCCCTAGGATTTCCCTAAGTTTTGTGGTGTGTTTTTTTCCATTGGGCACTTCCCAACTAGAGCACATACATTTTCAACAGATTCTTTCTTCGATCTTTACTAGATTTCTTAGTCTGAGAGCCAGGCACAGCCATCAACCAACAGAAGAGGGGGTAATAGTATCTACTTCTACTACATTTCAGTAGTTGACTTTCTAAACATATATATGTGTGTGTGTGTGTGTGTGTTAAGATTATTGTGGGTTTTTAAAAGAGCATTTTAAAAAGACATTTTGGAAATCGGTAGTTAGAAACTAGAAACGAATTACGTAGCTTCAGATTAAGCAAATTCAAAGTGCTTAATTCTGAATATAAATATTCCTCAACTCATCAAATAGTTGGCTTGTTTTTTTAAATGTCACTTCAGAATTAGTTTAAATATTTTCCTCCATATCTTCAATTAGCTGTAAGTATAGTACCTTTTCTCCTAAAGCTGGCGGTGCACAGGAATTTGAGAGATGGTTTTAACTGTTACAGTTGTAGTGGAGCTTGTTCCTCCAAGAAAACTGAAGGTTAATGATTTTTGTCATATTGAGACTGAGACTGAACAATTGCTACAGTTGGCCTTTGTTGAGGTGGGGTTCTTTTTTCTCTGGGCCTTTTGAGGTATTCAGAATAGGTGACAATAGCTTGCAGTTGAGAACATATGTAGAGAGACCCCTGTGGCTTATTGGGAAAAGTTGCTCCATGCTGGTTGGGTGTTTGGAAAAAAAAAAATACAACCAGAGTCCTTTTATGTTCTGCTAGTTAATGAATGCATGAATGTCAAAATGGGCCAATGGCCCATTCAGGGGGCAAAGCCTTCGCAGCCCCCTTCTTTAAGAACACATCCTGAGATGCAAAATACATTTGCTTAACAAATTAAAATAATGAGATAATTCAATTAGCTTCTTTTTTTAAAAAAGAAAGAAAAAAGGGTACATCGGGGATTATTGTAATACAAGAACAGGTCATACTGCACAAAAGGGAACAGACCAGTTTGAAATAATGTTAAGGGGACTAATAAGGGAGGAACGCACATTGAATCATGCACTTGTAAAGAAATTCACATGAAATAATAATTTAGACTACATCTATTTTCAGTGAGCTAGAGCCAACATTTTACTTTGAAAGTTGAAATTAATTAAAAGACAGAGAAATATAGTAGGGCATCTCTCTTTCCAAGGACTCCCTCCTGCCTGTTAGTGCACGTAAGAAAAGAAGTCTAAATTAACATGTCGCTAGTTAGGGGTCTCTATTCTCAGTTTCTGAGCTCAGAATTATAGCCAAGTAAATCTTTCAGCTCATTAAAGATTGGAAAGTAAAAGTTTTACAGGACCATCCTCATCAAAGTTACTGAGCCTCTTCTCTGCAGCTGGGAGTAAAGTCTGGATGAAGAGAGAAAAAATATTTTCAAAGGGAAAGGAGAATTTCCTTAGGATACAAGGGAAGTGCAGAAAAGGCAGAGGAGGGGAGCAGAGAGAACCACTGGGAGACAAAGCCAGTGGAAGAAAGTAATGAAAGGGCCATGTGGTGAAAAAAGGTCATGGGGAGGAGAAAAATGAAGCACTTAGTGGAAAGCAAAAAGAAAGGGGGACTGGGAAGAAAGGATGACCAGAGGCTGGGGCCGAGCTCAGGCTGAATGCTCCTGAGCAGAACCGATACCTGTGAGCGTGGGAAAGGAGCCTGCAACGTGTACCTCCGGCTTGAAAGCTGGGGAAACGGCAGGTCCAGGGAACTTAAGAGACTTAACTGAGGATTGGCCAGTACAGAGGAAACCTGAACTTGAAATGCCAGTTTGACCACATAATCCTGTGTATGTATTTCCATCACAGCCTCTTCAAAAGTATTTTTTATCTATACAATAATGTGCCTGTCTCCCACACTAGAATGTAGTTTCTTACGTATATTTGATCAAATTGTATCACAATGTTATAAAAATCAATATAATTTTTTTTAAAAAAATGAAAGGCCAGTTTCCTGGACTGCTGGTTCTGGCTATTTGGTCTCCTCTCCCCACTCCAAGGACAGGCCTTCGTGGAAATGTTCAGTTGGGGAGACAGTCCTGCACAGAGCCTTGTAAACAGTCCACTAGACGAGGGCACTCGTGGGGTGGGGACAGGTCTTATAGTTGGTCAGTAGCACCTTGTGCACCAGAGCCACAGAGAGAACCCAGGATTCACTGGGCACCCATAATTCTTCACCCGCGGGCACGGTGCAGGGTGGGTTCCTGCAGGACAGGGACAGGATGAGGCAGGAGAGCCAGCAAGGGCTCTGGACTCTTTCATGGGAAATTCAAATCACAAAACAAGAGAGGTAAAGGGGAAAGCTGGCTTGAGGAGAGAGGTGCAAAGAGAGCCTTCTCTATTTGGACAGGTTGGGGGAGCAGGAAACTTGAAGAACTAGAGAACAGAGTGTGTTGATGGCAGAGGCTGCGAGATTTATATGCAACTGTTAAAGGTGATAATGATTTTAGCAGTCATCACGGAGTGGCAGAAAAAGCACAGATTTGGGAAAGAGGAAGGCTTTGGCCCTGGTCATAGCTTGCTTGACCGAGAGCTAATCGCTTCCCTTTCCGGGTCTCAGTTTCCTCATTTGTAAGCAGAGCAACCGAATCCTCTAAGAGTCTATAGTTTTGCGACACTGGTTTTGATAACTGGGGGAGATGTTTGCTGGGAAAGCAACTGTCGAAATCTTCCTTTTTGGCCAAGGAAGGCTGTGCGTGAAGGACGCAGCGAGGAAAGGGAACAGGTGAGCTGGTGGAGAAAGCGGCCCGCCAGCCCGCCAGGCCGCAGGGGCCCCTACCCTGCCTTTCTCAGTTGCTACTCTAACCAAACAAACCTCCAGCTAAGGATGAGAAACCCCTCCCCTCCCACTCCCTCGACTTCCAGATTAAAAACATTTTACAGGTTAGTAAATCTCCAGCTGAGGTGATGTAGCAAAGAACAGCTGTGAAGTAATTTTGATAATGACGAGAATAATAACCTCATGGCAAGGTTCGGGGCTCCGCCGTTGCAGCTTCAGTGCTCCTGAATAGATAAAAGTGATTAAATACTCCTGATTATCCCTGACCAATATGTAATGGATTTACAGCCCTTTCAATTAGTCAGTATTTGCTTAGGACTCATTATTTCGTCTTTGGTTAAGTAATCAGCCCGGAGACCGCATGTTCCGTCTAATTCCTCTGAGCCGAGTCAGTGCAGGGCCCTGACCTTTGAAACGGCCAGAGCTGCAAGGCAAGAGTAACCACCGGACGGCGGCCTCGTCGGGTCCCCCAGCTAATCCTGACACCTCGGGCCAGATCGATACACCTTCGTTTGCTACTAATGTCCTTACATCAAAATGGCCGATTTAGGAACGTGAATCTATCACTTCGCCCTCCCCGCCGCCACTCCGCCCCTTGCCCTTTGTGGCCCTGCTAGCAGAGCAGAGCAGCAGCCGCAGCCATAAATAACAGTGGAACCTTGTCCTGGACCCATGACACTGTAACTAATGTCATTCAGCACGGCAACACGCAAGTGGGATAATCAAAGACCTTCAGCTTTCAATGTGCTCCTCTGTTTTTAAGCATTAGCCTAAACAGAATGGCCTGAAAACAATATTATAGCAAGAAACAGCCTCTGAGATCTTCACAATTTTCCCAGAATTTCCAAACGAACAGTAAAATGTAAGAATGTCTAGTTCCTCTGTAAAAACTGATTTTTTTGGTCATGAGTCTTAGAGTCAAACAGTATATACAGACGCATCAAACAGATTGCAAACAGGAGGCTAAAGATAAATTGTTACTTAAAAAATGTTGTATGTGGCTGATCTTTTCCCAGAAGCAAAGAGGGTTAGCTTCTAAGATAATGGACTTGAACAGCTTAAAAAAAAAACACCTTTAATCTCCATCTTACAAACAAAGGTGTTACAGCACCTATAACCTTGTGTTTGTCACACAAACACATGACGTGTTTGCAAGCTGCTTCGGCAGTCACAGTTGCACTTGATACTGTGAGCCTGGACATGCACGTATGTGGCAAGGCGTCTTCCCTGCCTCCTGGAGGAGGCGGCTTTTGGTAAGAGTGTGATTGGCAATGTTGACGGACTGACAAGCTAGCTCCTCACAGCCACTGCCCGTGGTTGCAAACTGCATTATCTAAAGTTGCCCCTGGACCTTTTAGCATAAATAGCAAATTTACACATATATACTGTTTAGGGTCCTAGGCCATTCTGAACAAGGTCCATACCTGGCTTATTAACACAAAAAGTCGGCTCCTTTCTGAAGGGCGCTCAGTGGATGGTAAGAGTGGATAAAACCTTAACTAGCTCTGTGAGTCATCAGATTCCGAGAAAGGGAAAACTGACACCTTATTTTGAGAAATCTACACAAGCCTGTATAACTGGCCGGGAGAAGGGAAAGACAACAAAACTTGTTTTTTCTCTTTCATCTTGACTTACTGTGAGATGCTGGAAGAGCCACGCTCTCATGATATTTGTTGCTACTTTGGGGAAAATGCCTCTTTTCTTCTGGCGTTTTTTGTCCTTGTCAGGATCATCATCGTCACCTGTGCCAGGTGAAGCTACGCTGTTGTCTAAACCATCCCCTAGAAGAAAGAAATGAAAACACATTAGAGAAAACACAGAAAGGGGGGGCCAACGGCGACATGCAGCTAATGATGAGCTTAGCTCAGCTTGCTGAAAGATATCCATTAAGCGGGTATAGTCTCTTTCATTAAAGTATAATTGGAGACACAAATATGTAAAAGACAAAATTAAACCAGGCCTCTTCAAATGTTAATTTTGTGTGTCTCACACTCGCCCATATCATTAATTCGATTATAATTGTGTGCTTGACACAGTGCAGTCGCTCTTTGTCAATTATGGAACCCAATGTGGGAAAACCGCCATCAGAAAACCCATTCGGAGAAAATGCATCCCCATGCCCATCGTGAGCACATACTGTAGGGTAATCAAGTTAAATGTTCTGTAGTCTATATATTCTAGGCTGCCTGCACAGGTGACAGTAACTGTGTCACTGTTCATTGCACATAACACACTGCCTGCTCAGCCCCTCCCAGAACTGTCACCTCCTGAGCGTACACATCCGCACACACTCCTCGGGTGACCCTGCGCTCACAGCATTTGCATGAAAACTTTTAGCTCCCTGAAACACTGATCATTATCATTAAAAAAAACACAACAGGATCCACATCAAGGTAGGGCGCTCACTTAATCAGAAGTTTCTAGCAACATCTTTCTCTTCTGTGCTTTTCTCGGGCATCAATTGTGCATTAGCAAAAATCATTTACTTTTTAACAGTCATAGTTATTTTTTCTTGCCCTCCGGCAAAAATGCCTTGAAAGCCTGCCTGGAGGGCATCTAAATTATGTATCTGAAAAACTCTTCTGGCAAGGCATTGCAGGACCCCTACTTTCTTAAAATTCATACGAGCACGTCTTCCTGTTTTTGGGAAGGCATCAATCAAGAGCAGCAATATATGCCATATCCCTACATTAATATTTGAACTAATAACTTTAAAAAAAGGAAAGAAACAAGATCCGACTTGTGGCATAATCAAATGCAAAATAAATGAAGAATACGGGGACAGCACTGGGGCTTTATAGATGGCTGTGTTTTCCTCGCACGTCATTAGCCTGGAGCCACACGAAAGAGGAAAACAGAAGTGGAGAGTTTATGCTCCCCGCTGGTGTTTAAGAAGCCAGGGTCCTGGAAGGACATCTGGGAATTGCGCTGAGATGGGGGTTTTTGTAATTTAAGAATAGACATTCATTAGCAGTAAATGCCATAAATCCCATGCTAAGTAAAAACCTTGTCCAAGAAAGCCTAAAACAATAAACTCTGTGCTCAATGTAGCCTGAGCCGGCCGCTCCGCAGCTTCCCGGGGAATGCCACAGACCCGCCGCTTCACTCCCAGGCCCGCTCCCTCCTCGTGGACAAGGCCACACCACCACATCCTGCCCGCCGCCCCTCGCCCTCCAACTTCAGGGTCTGCTCGGTGGGCTCCCTGTACCTGTGCTTTTCCCCTCTCGCCGAAAAAACCCTCAACCTTCTTTGACCAGAGAAGCAGAAAAGCCACAGCAAAGAGCTGGCAGATTAATTTTATTGACATTTCCATTTTCACTGCAATGCGATACCCTCCATCACATGGAAGAGATGACCCTCACTATTTACAGACTGACAGGCCACTTCATTACAACCACCCTGCCCCAAGGCAAAGCAGCTCCCTTCCATCTGCCCAAACACTAGAGCATGACCCCGAAGTTGCTGTTCTCTTTTTCTTTGCCGTCTGTTATGATAAAAAAAGAAAAAGAAGTGAGTCAAAGGGACCCCAAATAGTCAAAGAACTAATCAGAGTGCAGGGAAACAAAAGGCATTTGACTTGCGAACAGTGGGTATGTGGAGCCTGCTCTTCATCTGCCCCAGCTCCCTGCGCACCCACGTACACTAAGGGGTCGCTTGCACAAGGAGACACACACACACACCCACACACACACACACACACACACACACGCACACCGAGCAGGGACCCGCACACACGAAGCTTCCACCATGCCAAGGAACTGCTGCAAGGCAAATTCTCACCCACACTAATGGCTTCTGACTGCTCCTTGGCAACCCTCGCATTTTAACCTGGGTGGATGTGCTCTCCAAAATACAGACACTGGAGCGATCTCATCAGCTGTTCATGTGACACAGATGGAGAGTGGCTATTAGGAGCCAGGCAGTGGGCCTTGGGGATCTGAGGTGCTGTTCTGTAGCCCGGGGCGGTTTTGAAAAGCAGTACCCGGAGATGAGGGAAAAAACCTCACACTGCAAGTGCAAGTTTGAAGTCGGTCAGTCTGTCTGCCTCCTATGGATAAAGATATCTTTGTCTCCGTGGAGAATCCACGGGGGCTATCTGGATGTACATTTCAGATAATGTCTGTGTGGAATGGCTCTTCCCTCAATGTCTTCAAAATATAAAAACACACGCTGTAAACAATGCCTGTGTGTATATATTTCTTTCTAAGCACATATGGTTTCTGTGTATATGTTTAAGCTGAAATTGTCAGGATTTTGTTAAAATCTCATTTAGCTTTTTCTGATAGATTTCTGAATATACTTATTTTCAAAGGTTAATGGCTTAATTGAAGGAAGTTCAACAAAAAAAGGCATTTGCCTTTTTAACTCAATCAATGACCTTAAAAACGAGAGACGGCATTTCCACAGTGCATTTTCTCTTGCTTAAAAGCAAAGAGGGCTGGTAACACCTTCAAACTATGTGATTCACTATATTTAGCTTAAGGAAAAGATGGAGCTAGATTGAGCATCTTTTGATGACTGACTTAAACTGGAGAAGACAGGGGCATTACATGAATTTTAATATAAAGCCGTCCATTTTATATAAACGTAAAATATTTGAACGGGGATCCAGTGTAACAAATAATTGTAAAGAAAAAATGTGTACAAATAATTGTAAAGAAAAATGTGCCTATTTTATAATAACTAGATACCAGACATTCAATTTTCAAGTTAATATTAGTGTTTATCTCTCTCTAAAGAGAGGAATGTTCCTCTCCAAAAACACAGTAAGTACCATCATCTTTTCCCTTCAATGTATTTTTGAACCAACTCCAGCATAGAAGACTAACAACAGCATAAAGAAAAACCTTAAAAAGGCAACTGTGTGATCTGCAACCTAAAATAAAATTGTGCAGATGATGCTAGAGTTAGGAACTTGAACGAGGATACTGCTTCTCTTGTTTGCGGGCTGTGTGTGTGCATGTAAGATTGTTGGCAATCCTTGGTACCTGTGCCAAATGACTTTCTGTGCTGAAAGGGTGTGTACACCAGCACAGATTATGTGCCAAAAGATGACAGCATATTTCTCAGCATTTGAAGGTAGGATTCAAAAGTGTGGAATCCTGGAGGGCAGGGACTGTTTCTTATCTTGAGAGCACACCTCCATGACTGACCCACAGCAGATCCCCAGTGATTGCTGGGGGAGTGAATGACCGAACTCCCAATAAGCTTATTCAAGGGCCCGCCCCTCTTTCTGATAATCCCACACTGGGGCAAGTTCACTCACTATAGTACCCAAGGGGCTGGGTGGGTCGCCCTTGTGTACCTAGTCCCTTCTAAACATGCCAGGAACAGTGCTTCTTAGAAGCACTCAGTGCCCATTAGGGCTCTTTTGAGGGGCTGAGCCACAGACCATTCCCCCAGCATAGCCACCTGTGATGATGAAAAATGAAATAGAGAGGAATCCTGTGCATACTTCTTTGAAAAGGCTGCTAATCCCTTGAGAAAGGGCACAGCCTAAGTTTTAGGCAAAGACAGTCAAAAATAGCTGTCTTGCTGGAGCACACTGTGTGTGACCATGGAAAGAAATACTCAAGGCCTGTGGAAAGATAACTTTGAAGTGGATTAAATCATCCAGGGAGACTGTTAGAAACACAGGTCCCCAGGCCTCATCCCAGACTTACAAAATCAAAATATCCTCGGGCAGAGACAAGGAATTTGTATTTTTAACAAGCTCCTTGGCTTTGCTTATGCAATCAGCCTAGAACTGATTCTTAAATTGGCTTTTGAAAGCCACTAGGCTAGATGACCTCCTAATCTGAAATAAAATGCAACCTCAGGAATAGGTGGATTGTTAAAACTCTATTTTCCTCCCGAGTCTGGTTAGTGGTCACGATGAACACCTACAGTCTGGCTGGGGCCTTATCCATTGTAGGAAAGCCATGGCGTTCGCCACACATACTGGCCAGGCATAATGAAGCCCCATCCTAACCTCCGGGTGGTGAGAGTTAAACAGGAAGAAAGAAGCTGTAGAACACTGACTCTCAAAAAGTCACTGGTGAAGAACTGTGAGAAACGCAAATTCTTGGCCCTACCCCAGACCTATGCATCTGAAACTCGGGGAGTAAGGCCCAACGATCCGAGTGTCCTCAGCCCCCCGGGTGACTCTGACACCCACACACGTTTGAGAAGCCCTGCAGCAGAGCACAGAGGAGGTCCCCTTAGTCTGCTACCCCAGCTGGTGGTCATCTTGAAGGCCTGAATCTAACCTCTGGGTCCTCCTCTCTGGCTGGATTTACACGCATGCTCTGGGGGAGTCACACAGCTGAGCACACTATGCTCAGTGCAAAGTATCCAGGTGAAGGCAAAATCCATATCCATGGCTGTGTTTCCAGTGAATCAAGAAAAGATACGGGCATATTATGAGAAGATCTTGAGATCATTCTAAAGCAGAACTCCCAATCCATAAAATTCTTGGTCATAGAAAACTACCCAGGCAAAAGGACACCACTTCCTTTCATTGGCGTATTGTCTTACTCCATTTAGCCAAAAATCTGTCTACATTTTAGACATCAAATTCTTGGCTTAGAATAAAGAAATGATACAGTGATGACGTGCTATGGTGAGTTCAATCCCACTGGAACGTAACCTTCTCGCCCTATGCTCTTGCAACAACCAAAAGGATCCTAGTCCATCTTCTTCTACCTCCCCCCCCGCTCTCCTCCCCATCCTAAACAAACAAACAAAAAACTCAGACATTTAGCATTGAAGAAACTGAGACCAAGAGGTTCAATCCTTGCCCAAGATTTCAGTTACATGGGGTTAAGGGTAAACTGGAGTCCAGGCAACTCAGGTCGAGCTTTATTCTCACATTAACATTGTAAGCTATCTTCTACTTTTCAAAGCATTACCTCATTTGAACCCTGTTATCAGGGGCAGTTCTAAGCAAGGCTTGATCCTGTGGGTAAAGGTCTAAGTGCAGAAAAGAGATTAGATCTAGGCCCCGGGGTTGGGACTGAGCTACAGCTGTATGAGTCTGATCTCCATTCAAAGAGAAATGTGCAAACTTTTCTCCCAAAAGCAAGCCAGTGTCTGTAAGGGATTTAAATATATTCAGTACAGCAAGAGTCTTCGAGACTCGGGATTTTTATAATCGATTTATTGTGGTCCAAGTGGAGACCCTCATATGGACGATGCCAGACTGACTTTCGGAGCCCAGAGGTGCTCCAAGCACTTGAGAAGGTACGTCCGTGTAGTCGGGATCCCGCTGGCTTCGATGCCGACACTGTGCAAACCATTAGACACTTCACAGCACTGGGATTAAACAGCGATATTCCTCTGCCTCCAAGTCACTTTTTAAAAAATAGAATAAGGTTTCTATGACATTTTGGTACACTGTCATATAACAAACATCCAAAACAGACCTCTCAGTCTTATATTTTCACAGAAATAATCAGGACAAAGGAACGTGCATTTTGATTAATACTTAATGGTATTTGTACTTCTTTTGGATAAATTGGTGGTGTGTTATTTAATCCTCACTTCTCCAAGTTTTGGACCAAGTTGAATAGTTAAATACATTCATATAAAATATATGCTCTAGCCTGGCTGGTGTGGCTCAGCAGTCGAGCAGCAAATGAGCATCGACACATTGATCCAGGAGACGGCAGTTTGATTTCCGATCAGGGCACATTCCCGGGGTTGCAGGCTCGATCCCCAGCAGGGGGCGTGCAGGAGGCAGCCGATCAATGACTCCCTCTCATCACTGATGTTTCTATCTCTCTCTCCCTCTCCTTTCCTCTCTCTCTGAAATCAATAAAAATGTATTTAAGTATATATGTATATATATTTATATGCTTTAAAACAGAATATCTCATCTGGAAGAACATGGCTTTTTCCCCTCTCATTTTTGATAAGTAGAAACATATTTTTTACTATTTTCAGTTTGTACAATGTAAATTCACTAACTTCATACGTATACATGCGTATGTGCACACACACATCTTCCAAACAATCTATTTCCAGGAATTAGGTATATTCATGAATACACAGATATTGATAAATGTGATTATAAACCTAAGTGTATGTAAATTAAATTGTATCTATTTCAAATAATTCACCAATTTGTACACAAGTATCCAAATATATTTGCAGATGAACTCCATGTTTTTGCCTGTACTCAAATATACATATACATACATATACATACACTAATTTATAGAGTTCTTAGAATGCCTTAATTTAATGTTAAATAGGGCCGTCCCTTCTCTACACCGTTTCACTATCTCTAGAATACAGGGCCTTCTTTTTTTATCAATACTGTTGTCACTTTCATTATCACCATTATCACAAGTAACTTCCATCGGGCACTTGCAACGTCCCAATCCTCATTCAATCTTCACAACAAGTAAATGAAATAACTACTATTACCAACCCCATTCTATAGATAAGAAAACAGAGGCTCAAAGGAATTAACTTGTCAGAGGTCACACAGAGGCAGAGTGGTGTTTGTTTTCCAAATACCGTGCTCACATCCTCTGTCCTACGCTTTAAACGTATGGGAGCACAAGATGTAAAAAGTGAAGCTTCATTCTGCATGAGCCCTCACTGCTCAAGAAGTAAACCCCAAGAGTGAGGCCTTGTTTAGTCACATTTACTGCCCAAAGAGATAGTGGGTGACAGCACATTTAAAAGTAAATATGGGGAGCATTTGAGATCTTGCTCCCATAATATGTCCTTGTTTTGGCTCAAGTAAACTTCTTATAAAAATTCTCAAATTTAAATAAATAAATGACAGTAAGTATGAACCAAGAAACAAGCAGATGCACACTTTTACACAAACAGGTACATCTATTATATACAGGATCATTATGATTCCCTGTGGATCTAAAGGTCATATTAAACACGATTTTGAAATAGGAAGATCTGTTGAATTTTAAAGACTTTTCTGAGCCACGAGACCTTTCAAGATTCCATGCCTTTAGTTTTTTCCCCTTTGCTTGGAATGCCCTTTCTCTTCATTGTTTTCTTTCCTTCCTTCCCATTCATTCTTCTTTGCCCAGGCAAACTCCTATTCAACCTTAAAAACCCAATGAAAAGGAACCTTCTTTGTAAAGCTTTTCCCAGTTCCCCAAAACAAAGTTAGTATAGTATGTTCTACTTCTTCAGCAGTTTGTCCTTGCCTTTGCTATATTTATTCTTCTGTTTTGCAATGTATCTGTTTACCAATTTGTTTGTCCTGCTCGACTATGAGTTTTTTCAAAACAGGGGCTAAGTCTTATTCCTTTCTGATTTCCAAGCCCTGACAAAGAGTAAATACTCAAATGTTAGTGGAATGGAAAAACTGGTAGCGAGGGCCTTTAGATATATTAATAGGACTCTGTAAGACTGTAACCTGCTTTGAAGAAAGTGTCCCTGAAGAAGATTCTCTGGCTCTGGTAACTTGTTCTAGTAGCCACCAAGCCTTGGGCTCCCTCACTTCTCTCTCCCTGCCTTATGGGCAGTAGGAGTACAATGTCCAGTGTTTCTCTGTTCCCGTATGTGCATGACCCTCTTCAAAGACGGTCTTTACATCTCTGAGACAGGTGCCATATCTTGTTTATGAAAACGGTGCTCATCTCAAACCTGCCCTGTTCCAACGGGGAAGAGAGAGAGCGGGCTGCCCATTGCCCAGGCTGCTCAGATTACTGAGAGCAGTACAGTCAAAAGCGAAGTAGCATGCAGCCATGGCCGGGCAACACACAGTTCTTTGTGAGCTCATTTTCTGTCATCATTTCATTATGCTTTTTTTCTCTTAATATAGCACTTTGAAAACAGGATTAAAATGCACTGAGTCAAAAGATATTTTCTTTCTGGGACTACCTTCCAGGAATTTGATTTAGGACATACCACTGAGGAACCTGCATCAGGGTTTCAAATGAGATGGGGGACGGGGAGAGGAGCCACCCTCAAAGTAAATCTTTTTCCACATGCAATTTACCTTTTTTTCACATTAGATCAGGTTGGGGGAAGGGGGAAACTGCAGACCCAGAAATGTAGGGAGGGTGAGGGGCGAGAGGCCAGCAGTGAGACCTGCTAATTACTGATCTCTTTTACTCTCCTGCTGTGCTTAACTGTCTGGACACGTTAAAGTGAAATTTTTCTGTGATTTTTCAAGTGACTAGTTCATGGCCCACTAGCATGGAGGGAAGCAGAAGAGATGAAATGCTTTCGTTTACATGCAACATTTACTAACTGTGTGGGTTTTCTGACATTAAAGAGAGGACAGTGACCCAGGCCACCTTTTGCACACTCAAAAGAGCACTGAAAAAACAAGTCTTCATCGGCTTACCTCAGGCTTCCCTAGGCCTCAACACCCTCCCCCCAGAGCAGGGGGAGAAAGGGAAAAAAAGAGGGGATTTTATGCTCCTTTCTCTTCAACTTTTCAGGCGGTATAAGCAGCATTTAGCAAATTCAGCCCCAAATGGCTCCAAATGCTCAGAGCTGCAGGGGCTCATTCTTTGTTACCCTCCCTCTATTTACACAGGATTTACGCAGCCTCTCCACTGAGGAGGCCCAAAGCACTTGCATTCTCACCGGCTCGCCCGGGCCTGGGCCCAGCAGCTTGGCCCTGGCCTGCAGGGCTTGCAGGCTCTCTGCGACCTGGACAAGGCGACAAACCGCTCCCTAACTCGGCGATCCCCGGGCCACCTGGCTGGTGCAGCAGCTGCAACCCGGAGGCCTGCGAAGATGAGCTCACCTTCCAGAAGAGAAGCGAAAACCTAGCCAACGCTGTGCAAATGTGTGTCCAGAGACAAATAACATGCACTTTAAAATATGCATCTATATAATATAATGGAAAGTGGTGGGTGAAAAAAAATTCAGACTGCAGCTTGGATGAAAACCACTTCACCCACTGGTTGGAAAAATAAAGTGTAAAAACAGACAGATGGACACATATGTAAATGTGGCTGTGTTTTAGGCTTTAGCTGGCAAGGGAGTGTCGTAGTATAGTTTTGCACGCCTGTATTTTCCATATCATGTTGAATCCTGTTAACTGTTGAACAGAAACATCCTCGTACTGGTCCTTGACCAAATCAGTCCCCTCAATTTACCTGTCAGGAACCATAAAATGGCTTTGTTTATTGACTGGAACTCTCTAATCCTTTATAACAGAAATGAGCGAAAGCTCCCAATACTCTTAGCCTATGGTTTACTTAAGTTGGTTACCTGAAAATTTAAAAATATTTCAAGAAAGAATATCTACTCTCCTAAACCCTCATAGAATTCTCTAAAGGCTACTGACTGAAGCCGGTAGAAAAGTATATTCTTTTGCCGTTGTAATTCAGCAGGCTGCCTAATCTCTGTGATGGAGTATAAAAGAATGTACTTGTTACTCAGTTACCTGATAAGCACGTATAAAAGTACAGAGTAGGTTCTGAAGTTATTCACAGTACATCATAATAAAGCTCTTCTGGGCACTCTAATGATTCATTTTTAGTGATCTCTCCAATGCCCTTTTCCACAGTTAACACTCAGATTTTATTAAGGCAGAAACAGGGACAAATGTCCACTCAAGTCCCAGCTCTCAAATTTGACTCTACTTGCACTCCGCTACCTACAGCTAAAGCTTTTTTAATGTTCTGTTCACCTCCCCAGAGTGGCATTTCAGCTAACAGAGTTCACAATCTTTCAGCCCTAAACACAGAAGGCTGCTATCTCCAAGTCATCCTAGGAATGTGCCAGATACCATCATCTCCCTCCTGCGATACAAAGAACCAGAAAGAGGGGGACCAAGAGAAGACCAAGCTGATCAAGTTACCAACAGGCCCTCTCAGAAGGTTAATCTTTGCACAAGTAAATGTTATAATTAGGAGCCTTGAAGTTGGGCTTAGGCTGGTCATTGAAAGACCGACCCTAAAAGAGAAAGTATGAATGGAACACATCTCTTTCACCTAATGGTTTGACACAAGGGTCATGATATTCATGGGAAATCATACAAAAATGAATTGTTATGATATAGGAGTCTCTTCCCCACATCTCCTACAAAAGAGAAAAGGTGGTTGAAGAGAGATGTCTTCTCAATTTCACTTAGCTATGTTTCTGTACAAATTGTGAAAATTATGCAAATAATTTTGGCACCTTTGCTAGAGGAACACATTATTAAATTATGCTCTAAGTATTTTGTCTGCTTTAGTAATTACTCTCATGTAACTGTAAATATAAATAGCTGTTATTCTGTTTAAATTTTTAATCATGCAAAATATTGTCACACAAAATGTCCTTCTGTTGCAGCCTAACTGGGATTTTCTTTTTAAAAATATCCATATTTAACTGAAGTGGACTATTTTTAGCATTGTAAAGCGTTTTAGTAAAGATAGCTGGCTAACATCTCTGAATCAACAGGTCTTTCAAAGGGAGATATGGCCTTTACATTTGCAAAAAGAGTTTCCCACAAAAGTCCTTTGATATAAAATGTATTTTTAATATTTTATACTAAAACTAGATTATAATTAGTCTGCTTCCAAGAATGTATTAACTACATCCAACCTATATGTTTAGTGTACACTGATAATACTCTCATTTTATCATTAACTGTAAGATTTTCTATTTTATTGTCTCTTTTAGCATACTTTTGTATGAAATGGAACATTAAATATCAACCAATAATAAAATCTGTTAGGAGTAATAACAGAAAAGCAAAGTTCTATCTGGAGCAGAAATTATTTCATTCAATTTTTAGGATTTTTACTTCATTATCATATCTGCCATCTGAAACAAAAACAGGGACAATACATTTTATAATATCAGTTTAGCAGTTTGAATTCTTAATATGGTGTTTCTCTGTAAATCTGTATCAGTAGGTATTATTTCAAATAGCAGAAAACAAAAACAAAAAAGACTCTAAATATTTCTTCCACTTTCTCACTTGTAAAATGAAAACAAAGGATTATTTTAATAAAAGTGCAACTTTGTGCCCTAGCCAGTGTGGCTCAGTTGGTTGGAGCATTGTCCCATGCACTAAAAGACTGCAGGTTCGATTACCCGTCACGGCACATACTGAGGTTGGAAGTTCAATCCCTGTTTGGGGAGCATATGGGACACAACTGATCAATGTTTCTCTCTTTCTCTCTCTCCCTTTCCCTTCCTATCTCTCTAGAATCAATGAAACACATATCCTCAAGTGAGGATTAAAAAAAAATTTTTTTTAAAGTGCAACTTTGCCACTGACATTCTTAAATAATGCAAAGAGAGAGCCATCTCAATAATAATAATGCTTACTAAGAGAACTAGATTGAGCTAGCTATCAACATTCCCTTTGGGAATTTGTTAGGTAGCTAGGCACAGCTATATACAGAAAAAAGAACAATAGTACTATGAAGTTGGTAACTGATTTTAGGTGAATACTGTTTAAATCATTAATACATCAGAATTGGAGCATATTTGCTAATTATGAGAAAATAATACTTTGTACATTTTTCAAAGGACATTTTCACACAATAGAGTTTCTTAATAAAACTCTGGATTTTTAAGAAGTTTACAAATTACTACCATTTAAAAATTAGCTATTGTGCATTTAGGCATTCCACTTATTACGATTGTTTTTTAAAAATCTACTATGATTTGAGAACAAGCAGGTATGTTTCTGTAAAGTAATACAAACGGATATCCAAAACATACATGCAATAACCCTAAGGAAAACAAGTAATATGAATGTTTAGTAAGAATAATACAAGATGGCATAAATTGCTTTTCTTCATATGGCCTACACTACAGATCGTCAGACACAGGGGTCTCCTAGAAGTTCACTTTAAATGGAGAATGGCTGGTAACAGGAATGGGGGTTCTTCTGAGGTAATAAAAATGTTCTAAAATCGATCACGGTGATGGCTGCACAACTCTGTAAATATGCGAAAAACCCTCCAATTGTACACTTTAAATGAGTGAATTATATAAAGTATGTGAATTATATCTCAATAAAGCTGTTATATTTTTTAAATGAACACATTTTGGTCTCAAACAAAAAAGCATGCTGAAAGAAATATAAGATCCTAGTAGCCGAGGTTGAACATATCCATAATCTTTTCTGAATTGCTTCAAAACAATGTGATTTCCAGGCCACTTACAAATGTGATCTCAATCCCTTGCACGTAAACATACATATGCACTCAGTAACTTTTGGGATGGATTTTACACCTTTTACGTTACAAAGATATGCATCAATGAAAAGTAGATTGGCCTTAATATTGAAATTAATATTTCTCCACAATCTCTTCCATTGTATTATCATAGTATTCAAGCCCAAATTATTTACCTCTCTCAAGGCTTACTTCAACAACCAGAGTAACTCCAGAAACTTCCACAGACACACACACACATACCACTCCTACCTTTTTTTTACATTTCTTCTACATAAGCTTCTTCAAGTCAGGAATCACAGTTTTATTTTTTCATATCCTTCTTAGCACTGTGTAACACTATAAGTGTCGTAAGTACCTAACCTTTAACTGAATGAATGGATGGTGACTCTCATATTTCTTGGAATGCGCTTTATTTTTTGTGGGTTTATATCTAAAAGTTGCCAACAGAAGCTATCTAGGATTTGGTCTCTAAGAGTTGAAAACTGGTCATAGAGTTGATGTTTCATAAATCTCAAAGGCATTAACTTGTACGATGCACTGCATGGAGGAAGCAACGTGATTGAAAGCGACAATTAACAACAGAGTGCCCCACTTTTGGAAGAGTGCCCTACATGCTTGGTTCACCCTGCTTTTTCTAAATGTATCACTTTATTCTATTTCTTTGGGCAGCTATTCTACTTTGTACAGTGGAAGCTCACTTCTGGCAAACTCCATGCCCCTCCACTCTGCCCCTCTGTCCACTCCCCGCATAACCACACGTACCCTTGGTGGGAAATGACGATGCAATGGAAGAAGCATGAGCTGTGGAATAAGGCAGATCTTATATTGAATCTCCAGAGCTATTTCTTACTGGTTGAGTGTAGCCCTGGTCAAGAGATTAATTTCTTCATCTATGAAATGGGGAGAATTATACATACCCAATAGGTTACTTGTACAAAGTAAATGAAATAAGAGTAATAGTTATTACTTATTGAAGTGCGACCTTGTACCGGGTGTTTTACATTCATTAACAGGAGCTTTCTACAGGACATCTAGCCTCACACAGTACCTGACACAGCAGAGGTGACATCAGTAAGTATTAGTTATTTCCTTTCTTGAAATGAACTAATATGAAAGGATAAACAAAATATAGTGCATCCATACACTCAAATACTACTCAGCAATAAAACAGAACTACTGATAACCTGCAACGTGTTCCTTTCAAAGTCATTATGTTGCATGGAAAAAGCCAAACGCACAAAAAAATGCATACGGTATGATTCCAAGTATATTAAATTCTAGAAAATGCTAACTAATGTTTAACGACTGAAGACAGATCAATGGTTGCTTGAGGGCAGGTACACAGGGAGGGGTGCATTAAAAAGGAGTTTAGGGAACTTTTTGGTAGTGATGGAAATGTACAGTGTCTTGATGACAGTGCTGGTCTCATGAGTGCATACAACTGTCAAAACTCATTAAGTGGTATACTTTTAATAGGTGAAGTTTTTGGATGAAAACTATACCTCCATAAAGTTGATAAAAATAATGTTAAGCAGATTACAGGTAAATTTCCATAAACTTGTTATTTGGCATAAGACAAATTTTAGTGGAAAGTATGGCACAGGATACAAGGAGGTGAGGGTGGGGGTTCTCCAGGTCCTTGCAGTGAAGTTCTGTAAGGATGAAATGATTTAGGGCAGCATTTGAAAGCTACTGAAGGGAGAAGCCCAACATGATATTTATAAACCTGTTGATTTATACTACTTCCTTTAACTTTATGAAGATGCAAAGTAGATAGTCAGAATGCACTTTGCATATTTTACCAAAAAATACTTTCTCCACTTGCCAACTGCCATTATGTGAAATATTATTAACAAAGAACTATTCAAGTTGCAAAAAATATTATCAATAATATTCTTATTATTAAGGCAACAGAAATAATTCTTTATTCATTAGGCTGTATGACCTCCCTTGGAAATAATTCTTAATAAGCTATTTTTTAAAAACTCTTTTGTGGAATTCAGTATGAACCCATGCCTCCTAATCATAAAAAAGTCTCCCACTGGAGATCTTCATCATTTCAAAGAAAAATGACACCACTCACAAAAGACTCTGAGGGCCATTAAGATTAAAAATGAGTGGGAATATAGAATTAATATGAACCCTTGTCAGCCACATCCAAGCCTTCAGATAATCCCTGCACCCATCACAGGAATATGGAAAGGAACTAACATTTGTGGAGTATCTCGTATGTGCCAGGCACAACAGGTATCGACTCACCTGCAGGACAGTTCAGAGTTCGGCATTTTAATTACCAGTTAAGATTTTCAGAAAGTGAAGCCACAGCGATGAACACCTTGTTGACTGGCTATTTTGAGCCAGAACTCACCCGTGCAGCCGGCTATTTAGTCAACAAGGTGTTTAAAATTACTTAAATTAATGCAAGTGTAAGACACAAGTTATCTCGTGATCAACATTTGGACATGGAAACACCTGTATACTAGTGACAGGTCAGCAAGGGTTAAGAAATCCGCCTAAAGTCATTTGGCTAATCTGTCATAGAACTGGATCCTCACTCAAGTCTATGAGCTCAACTTTACAACACAGCCTATATTCCCACAGGAAGTGGAATTCATATTTTTAAAAAGCAGAATGTGGGGAGAAACAGTGCCTCATGGCTTTGAACCTGGGTGAACGGTACTTACTAATGCCGGATCATGGCTGAGTGATTCATCTGAATTTTGAGATATGTGCTATTTGGCTCCTATCAAATAATCAATAAGAGTTTCATTCCATTCTTATTTTTCCCTTCTTTCTTTCATTTCTAGTAATGACTCATTCTCATGGGGAAAAAATTAAAAATAGAGTCACCACCTGCTGAAAAACACACTTGCTTGAGAAATGTAATTTCTTCCTCAGTCTTCTAGGACTCACACATGAAAACAGCACAAAAGCAAAAGGCCACATTTGCCGCTACGTAAGAAATACTACGACACCAGGTTGCCATCCACCTAGTTCCAGAAAGAGGAGGCGCTTAAAGCCACATTAGCTATTAGCTTTCCATAGCACGCCCCTGTAGCCTGTCGCCAAGACAGAAAACTCAACTCGAGGGGCCTGCATGTGGACTTTATTAAGGCCCTGTTAGCTGATAAACCAGGGCCTGTATAGGTCTGGGAGGAAAAGTCTTTCAATCATCTCCCAGGAGGAAAAGAAAGGTATTTGTTCCCTCACTAGGTTTATTCACATACCTGTGCAAGCCAGCCTATGGGAGAACTGGCACCTTGGCTGTAAGATCAGATCTCAGAGCCACCAATCAAACAGCAGTCCCACCCCAATATGCTGATGCGGCGAATTTCCCGATCGTGATCGCACCAGGCTAGGGAGTCATTCTTCTCAGTGATAAAGTCGGTGAATGCACTCTTGAGAAGATAAATTAAAAACCAGCTGACTCGACACCATTTGAGTGAGG
This sequence comes from Miniopterus natalensis, assembly GCF_054644295.1. Taxonomy (NCBI): domain Eukaryota; kingdom Metazoa; phylum Chordata; class Mammalia; order Chiroptera; family Miniopteridae; genus Miniopterus; species Miniopterus natalensis. Next base: position 62,571,771 of record NC_142081.1, on the reverse strand, counting down.
AATTCACTGCTGACCCAGTACAACACAATTTCTACCACCAGTCAGTAATCACTGGAGAGGTGGCCAACTTTATTTCATAATTGTAAAACCATTCCTAACAGAGGGTCTTAGCACAGCTAAATGATAACTGTCCAATTTACATCATGCAGATCTGCTAAAATTGGTAATGACTTCCTCTACTATTTATATCCTGAGTCTTACTTTATGTTAAAATTTAAAGATTCTAAAGCCAATTAGAAATTCCCCAAAGTGGTGTATTATTGAAATGACCGGATATCTGCAAAGAACTGTATAACATAGACGATCACTCTATTCTGAAAATACATTTTGTATCTATACAATTCCCACTAAAATACCTAGTCTCTATATAGCTGATGTATTATTCTGCTGGAAAGTGAAGCTGACATCAACCACAAAACATTAGGAAAATAATTACCTGACTAGTTGTAAGGAGAGCTGTATCCTAGACTTAAAAATGTGTGATGTTGGATTAAAATACTTGATATTTACATAGCTTTCCAATGATTTTTTTCCCAACTCTTGTTCACTACAACAAAGTGTGAGAGACAATAAACCATTATCCCCATTTAGCAGATAAAGTAAGTATGGTTAACATTTTGCTAATTCTTTGTCTTGCCTGAAGCACTTTCCATTACTTATGGCCTATGCATATTATCAGGTTGAACCACCTGAAATTGCTAATATTTGACCATTTTTACCCTGCCAAAGTGGCAAATTCATAAAGCGGTATTTCCAGCTTTACTATCAATCCTAATGTGGTTGTTTCTTTCTCTTTTTCTATTTTTCATTTTGCTTGTTTTTAGCAATATGTCTAGCCTCACTCTTACAACTTCTTTCCAATATTTTCCCTTCCTATATTGAGTAGATAAAAAGGTAAAGTGGAAAAAAATACTAATAACAGAAGCCTTAGCCTATGAGAAGCCAAGACATTACACATAAAAAAACTGAATAACAACCATTTTGGAGATGGGAGACTTTGCTATGTTTTTAAGTAGAGATGTAGCAAAAAGCCTGCTAATACTACTTAGAAAAAGGAACTATTCTTGTCAATTCTAATTTCCAACTTCAACAATAGTAATTAGCATTGAGAAATGATTAGAGTATATTCTATTATATGCCTCTGGAGAAATTTTCACTCTAAATGTTTCCTATAATAACAGCAGCAACATTAATAAAATAAAAAAACCACACAAAAAAGATGACAATATTTATTGAGCACTTACTCTCTTCCAGACACTCTGCTAAGCACTTTATATGAATTACCTCATTTAATTCTCACTATCCTATCAGGTTGATTTTCCTTTTACACATAAAGAAACAGGCTTAGAGAGACTGAGCAATTTGTCTAAAGTTATACAAGTAACAAGTGGCAGAGACAGGATTCACAGCCACGCCCTCAGAACACTGCAAGACACTGCTGCCACGAGGGTTATCCCTGAGGCTTCAGAGTCCATCTATCCAGAATTCTCCATTGTCATAAAACATCGTAACATTTCTATATCCTATTGAATCATTCAGTTAAAGTTCTGGCAGTCTGTCTGTTTAAAATAATAGGAAATCTACATGCTACCATAAGCATCATGAAGACAGGCACGAGGGCCATCGTATCACTCTGCACTCCCAGCACACGGAACAGTGCCCAGCACAGAGCAGGCACTGAAGAAATGTTTGTTAAGAGGGAATAAATAGTAATTCTCCTCTGTGGCTTTTCCCATTCCTGGAGCCTTCCCTTCACCTGTCTTTCTTGTAAGAAAGTAGAAAGCTCTCAACCACTCCCATTCTAGACAACACTGGACTTTGCAAACCTCCCACCACGGCCACTGCCACCACCACCACCAGCACCTTTGACCTTGCTGTAAGCGCTAAAATTGACTCATCTCACTGACAAAAATGTGATAAAAGATCCCCAACCACAGAGGTGGAGAAACCACTCCTTCCCCTTGAACAAATGCTGCTTTCTGATGCCCCGAATTGCTTTTCTTCTCTCGCTAAGGTTCAGTAAGTACTGAAGGCCCAGGCCCAGTGAATATGGGTTAGGTTTGTAACACAACAACTCCACCCCTTTCATTACCATGGGATCAGCTAACCATCCCACTAGCGGTACTCCCCCCCAAAACACCCCAACCATAAATAAATAAATTGGTCCCAGTGGTTATTTGGGTGCTTTGGAAGTCCTAAAAACACTATTATCTCCCATACTGATTTGCTAGCCTTTTCGTACTCCAACCAGCACATTGGGACTTCCAAATTACATACCATAATTGATATAAAATATCTGTCCCATCAGTGAATATCTTTATTAGCATCAATATCACTCCCAACTAGTGTTCCTCAATGTTATTAAACATAACTTGTTCTAGGTGTTGCTTTACTAATTAGTCAGGATGAGCCCGAGGAAGAAAATCTGGGTCATGTTAAATTAATTGGAATGAGCATGAAAATTAGCAGAGCAAACTGCATCAATTTTCTATAGAGAGTCTTTCTTCACGTTGAGAATAAAAATGGATATTACGAGGCATTAACCAAACCGCCTTCTGTGACTGCCAAGAGGTGTGTTACAGTAGCCCAAAATATCATGCTCGCAGATTTTCAGAAGCTAATGAGACATTTCCAGGAATGGTAAATACAGGGTGTTAAAATGGGTGTGCCTCTGATGGGAAAATGCCAAGTCATTTCATGTTTATTCAGGCATAACAAGCTCTTCAAAATGAGCATAATTTAAGAGGTGAAGAGTGCAAAGAGGGCTAACATTCAACTAATTTTCCTTCAGAAAGAAAAGATTAAATTGAACAAAAAAAAAAAATGAATTAAGGGGTTTACAAATCAACAAGTCAGCCACCGGGATGGCAGCCTCCGCTCAGCGCCCCTGTGGCAGCCCCCGCCCCGAAGTTTTCGAGAAATGTCCCGAAGGCGAGGAACAAAGCGAGCAGAACTGATTGCAGCCCCGCTCGCCGCCTCGCCATCTCAACTCTGTTTGGCTTCCTAATGAGCTCACTAAAAACCTAATTCATCTCTCATAACCCTCCTCGGCCCTCCTTGGGATCCACCGTTATGAAAATTACAGATGAAACATGGCCAGGCTGGGCTCTGCCCAGCGCGTCCTCAACGGGCAGGGCCCTGACCCCCGCCTGGGCCACACTGGATCCCCCCCAGCTTCCAGAATCAGGGGGCCCCGCGAGGTTGAGGTTCTTTCTCGGGGTGGCAGTGATTTCCGCCTCAGCGTGCCCCTCCCGTGAACGTGGGAATGCCGGGGGTTCCACAGTCCATAAGGTAGGAATTGTCATGCAGGAGGGGAGAAATGAGTTGTACTAATGACAAATAGCTGAAGCAGGCTAATGCGAATCCCCAGCCTGTTCCGGAGGAAACTCCCCGGGTTCCTCATTACATAGAGTCGAATCCTCGCGGCACCTAGCCTGTAACTGGGAGATTACTGAATTGATGGATCCTTAGTTTAAAATGCAGCTGTTTTATTCTGCTTTAGTAATTAATTCTTTTTCCAATACTCTATTGATTAAGCGTAGACCCTGATAAAGTTCAAACTGAGGAGAATCTCTCGTGGCGTCCTTAGTTGCTCAGGAGAGTCAATGAAAACTTCCTGCATTCCACCTGCCTCCTCAGAGTGCTGATCCAATGAACAGCACAGTTTTTTTCTCATAAATTAGTCAGGCCATGTGGAGCTGTATTAGCTGATCGTTGCTTTTGTCTCTCTACTTGCTGACTTGCTTTTCAGTTTTGCTGGCCTTTGTGCTGTCACACACAAAGTCGGAGTGCAGCTGCCATTCTGAACCCGAACCAAGGTAAAGAACAATTCCTACAAACTACATCCCCCCCCCATTTTACACAGCTGCAACTCCCTGAGCAGTACAGGGCTCAATGGGGCCTCCTGGGACCCAACTAGCTGAGAAATCAGTGCGAAAGCATACAGACATATTGTGGAACTGAAAAAAAAATAAAATAAAGTAACCTATTTTCTTCAAGGCTTTGCCAGGCTTTTTTGTCCTTTATTTTCCCTTCCCAGACAGAATTTGTGCTCCTGTATTTTCGGCAACGCTAAGCTCCCTGTTTTGTTTTCACAGAGGACATCGAGGAATGACAGAGGACAGGGTAAGCGGAATAATCAAGGAGCCCAGGACACACGGTCAGGTGGCAGCAGTGAGATCGGGAACGCCTGTTAACCAAACGGGCGTGGAGTGTAACCATATATAAATGGCCATTATCAACACAATGCTAGTTAGTAATAAGAGGAATCACCAACACGGGGCTCCCTTTCAAAGGGTCACATGTACCGGGATCAATGTTGGTGAGCAGAGCAAGTGCGATAACAGAAAGTTTCTCAGATTACAACCCTGCACAATGGATTTTTGTCTCTACAAAAGATCACTGCTACTGGGAATGCTTTTAGAGCAATGGACTTATTCTCTACGACCCGCCACTCCCTCCCCCTGCACCCACCTAAGGCCCCCAAACCAAAGTGCACAGGCTTCAGTCCCTGCATGGAAGCAGGTCAAAGACATGTGTTCTTAGCCCACGGGCTGGTGGAAAGCACAGAGCTGATTTCTCAAGCCACTTGCAACAGATGTTTATAGGAAAACTCGTATTTCAGATGGAGGGGTAATGGTAAAGGCCTGGAAAAACTTTAGGACAATCCTTCAAGTTTTTATCGTCTAATACCAAACTCAAAGCTAAATCCAAGCTAGGATCCTGTGAGCAGAGTGGCTGGAACTGTTTTCCATGTTTTCTTGGGGGGGCCTGGGCTGAGGGTGCATTCCCCACCTTCACAGCATTCCTTCCTAGGTCAAAAGGTCATCTCTCACAGCCGTCTCCAGCAGACACTCAGTTGTCAAAAGGTTGCATCATGTGATCTGGGCAGTCACTGCTAACAAAGCTCTTTCCTCACTGGGAAACAAACTTTGCACGTCTAAATAATTTCTGCATTAAAAATGTGTCTTCCTCTCTCCATCCCTACTCTTCTCTTCAGTTGCAAAACAAGGAGCTCAGCAGCAGACAAATAATTCATCAGCAAAGTTTCCGGATTACTTGGGTCAAGATTCCACCACTTTTACTGGACTATAGGATAAGGCAAGATAACTGCCAGAGGAGATGTTGATTTCCTGCATTTAAAAACAAAGTGTCCCTTTTCCAGGGGATTTGATTTCAAAGGAAAATCCCACTTTTAAAGCAAACATATGTATTTTGAATGAATTGCACACAGAAAAAAAATGTAAAAGGAAATATCAGGATCTTTTGTAAACATCATTTACAAAATTAGGATGACTTTTTTGATTCATGTACATTCAACTGCATTTAAATGACCAAGAATGTATATAGTATATGACAAGGTACAAAAATGAGGGGGTCAGAAGTATGTTCGTTTGCTCAGCATTCAGAACTGATGCAATCATAAAGTTTGCCATCAGTGATGTTATGAATAAAAGATCCCAGTTACTAGGGGAGCAGGCTTTGCCTTTTTTTTTTTTAAATTTCCTGCTGCCTAGATGAATAATATAACAATTTTCTCATTGTCGCGGATTGTTACTTAGAGCAGCTTGAAGCTCTCACATGCAATCCAAAATGAGTCATTTATTTCTCAGGGAGTCAAACAAGTCTATCAACATTGCTTCTATTTATAAATTATATATTTAAGAGTAAAATAAAATAGTCATGGCTGAAATGCTACATCTGGCAGATAAAGAACTAGAGATGCTTTCAAATTATTTGGCCTAGTCCTAAGCAATAGAATCTAAGGACACTGGTAATTTTTGTAAAAACTAAGCCATTTATGCATCTGTTTCCTCAAAAAAGAAAAAAAAAGAAAAAAAAACCCCTTAATTAAATACCCTCAGAAACTGGATTCAAGTTCTTACATGTCTTTAGGATACTAAGGTTTAGCAGACATACAATATTTTCCTAAACGTACTATCTTCTTTTTAGTTTTTAATTATCGAACTTTCCAAAAGTACATTTTTCAAAACTTAGCTTTGGGGCTTTCACGTGTCCCCCTTCAGCTGCCTTGGGATTAGCAGGAAATGACAAGATGCATATTCTTAAGAATGTGTGTAGTTCGACTGGGTATAATCTACTGACTGTAAAAAGCCGTTTTATAAGCTTTCCTTTGAATAGGTATTTCAGTGTTCTAAAAACAGTGTTATGGGATGTTAAATTAAGCCCATGTTCTACACTTACGTTTTGGTTCCAGGAAGCTACTGAGCCCCAAATTTGCAGGTTAATATCTGTAACCCTGAAACACGTGCCCTACGCCTTTTTCATGGGGTGTCTGGAAGGTAACTGAAAAGAAATCAATTACGACAGAGATTCAAATAAAAAAAGATATATTACACGGGAAGTGAAATTGTTATCTAAGCTTTTATAGATGTTTGGGTGGGATCCAACGAAACAAAGTGAATAAAATTACCCTGTTTGTGATCTTGTAATGACTTATGTGTGTATCGGCGTTTCCAGTACATGGATATGATGCTTAGCATTAGGCATCAGCTATAGAATGCAAGGATTCTACACAACTCTAACAACTGTAGGGAAGGCCCTAAAAATAGAAGCTTTTGGGCCAGAATCATGTTTTATCTGCCAGAGGAATCTGGGAAGAAAACAGGTACCTAATAATGAAGTGGCATGCTCCGCGCCACTAATAGATGATTTAATTATCATTTATTTTGAGAGTATCACAGTTTGCAGCCCTATCAGTCAGGAAAGGAAATTAACCAAGAAGTTAAGAATTCCCTACAGGGCATACGTGACGCAGTTAATAATTTTCAATGGGTGTGGTTAGACTTCTGCACAGATGTGCATCTGAACCTTATGGGTGGTGTGACTACCCACCTCTGCACTTTTTCATTTCTATTACTACCTTATCTGAACACAGAACTCTAGCTCCAGGTGCTCTATCTCTAAAGTCAAAAAAGACCTTACCACTGGATGTACACAAATATTCTTTTAAGTGTCACGGCAGAGCAAAGAGTCAAACGGTTGGGAGACTGGGGCCGAAGGGACTGGGGTGCCTCCTTAAAAGAAGCTGTGTTAGAGAATCGCAATATAATCAGATGCCCTAAGAGAAGGTCACACAAGACCACAGTAGAGGTATTCAAGGGCAGAGATGACTAATTTATATCTCACCCAGGAAGCAGACTAGTCACTATAATCCATAAAATTCTGTATCAACGATGATGTATTGCATCTGTAACGTATGTTTAAGTCTTTAGGTAAAACCACTAAACTACGACATATTCGAGTTCTTAATTGCAAAGGCAGCCACACTCAAAATACATTAAGAACATTTCAGAAGTAGCTCATTACTGTGTCTACCTTGTCAAGTCACTCATTTGAGACTCAATGTTTGCAATTAACATTTTAAAAAATCCTAAAGTAATCAAATTATTTCTTTGAAATAAATTATACAAGGAAGCAGAAATTCGGGGCCTTATGGGAGATGACTGGAGAAAATAAGACTTGCAGTCACTGAACAAGTTTTTCTAAAATCCATTTCATAAGTGTACCATTTCCTCTTAACTTTTGAAACCTGGATCTCCACTCTAAATAAAATAGCAGCCATAAAACACCTTAAAAGAATGTTTAAAAAAAGATCTTAAAACTGCTTAAAAGAAGCAGGCAGAATATAAAAGAAATCAATACCATTTTGTAAATTCAAAATAAGGCATTTTATTTTTCCAAGTGAATTGCTTAAGATCAGAGGAGAGCCCTGGCCGGTGTGGTTCAGTTGGTGGAGGATTGTCCCGTGCACCAAAAGGTTGCCAATTCCATTCCCGGTCAGGGCACATGCCCAGGTTGTGGGTTCAGTCCCCAGTAGGGGTGCATGGGGGGGGGCAACTGATTGATCTTTCTCTCACATCCATATTTTTCTCTCTCTCCCTTCCTCTCTTTAATATCAGTAGAAACTTTTTTTAAAAAAAAGATCATAGGAGAAATTATAGCTGAGAGTAGAACTTTCAGCCTCTGACACTCTAGTGTCAGTGACCTGCTCAGAAGCCTACTAAAATGTTTTTACTTTGCCTCAACAAGAAGTTATAACAAACCGCACGAGAAATTTCCACAGACCGAGATGCCCAGGGTGAGCCAGTGTGACCCATGACTCAAAGGCCTCTGATCTCCAGTTCACACTTTGCCACACGTCCTTGGGATAATTCGGATGCCATCCTAGCAAAAGATGGCAGGGGCCTAGGTATCATTACAGTATGGCACTGATATATTCTAGCTTGTCTTCTTAGAAGGAACTAGGATTGCTAAAGCAGGCCTGAATGTCCCTTCTTCAAAGTCTAAAGTTGTAATAATAAACAGAAGAAATCAATAAAAAAAAACTTTAGTTGCAAAAACATAAAGCTGCAGAAAGGAGTGTAGATCCCAAAGACATGGTCAAAGAGGGGAGAACTTTCACATGGACGACTGGAACTTGCAACTTTAGTCTCTTCTTGCTTTGTCTGTGATCTTGTCTTATGACCAGGGACATTAGACAGGTCAATCAATATTTAAAACCAAAATAAATACCCATCGTTTATCCTCTGCAACTACCTGGAAGAAATTCCAATGAGATCTTTCGCAAATTCTAGTTTTTTCCTGGTAAGGGCAACTATAGGGTATAAAATCTACATTTAACAAACCTTGAAGAATTTACCCAAACTGACATTCTCCTATTTAGCTCTATTACGTGATATACTGATTTTCTAATAAACAGTAGGTTTTCAGTGTACTGATCTAACCCTATGTTTCCTGGAATATCTGAGAAGTTTGGCAACCAGTGATTTTTGCACCTTCATCATCATCTTGTTCATCACAATAAAGGCCTAGCAAACTTTCTTTGTTACGTTGCCTGACTGTTAAACACTCTCAGAAAAATGGTGGAGGGTTCTGTGTGTCCTTCAGGGAATGTGGTAAGATGCCAATTCTATCTATCACCAATAATTCCTCAAGATTACACATGGCATTAAATACCTGCCACCAAATCAGAATTTATAGGGTAGATTTCTCCAATGCTGCTAGGCCCTGTGATGAATAAAACAATTTGGAGAAATGTCTGGGTATAAGACAAAAATATCAAAAATATCAAGATTTTCAGAACTGGGAGAACATCTCCAGCCCCAATTTCTAGGCTGACAAAAGGTATGGGATACCACTGACACCTCACCTCTTGTTCTATACAGGGTGTGGCCAAGTGGTTAAGTGCCTGTGTTTGGGGGGGGCTCAGACAGACCTGAGTTAGGATCTTAGCCTGGCCACTTTTTAGATATTCAAAGAAAGGAAACTTTGTTAGCCTCTCTAAACCTCTGCTTTTCCAACTGAAAAACCTACGCAAGGTTATAAAGATTAGATCACACTAAATATACATAGCATAATATCTGGCATAAAGGAGTTGGTCAAATATTGGCTGGGATAATGATGATGATTCTGCTATTGCTGTCCAATTTAGGTAAGTATATCATAGACACTTTTCCTTGATTTAGCTCTGTTATTTTTAATCCAAAAGTGGTAATAACCAAATAGAAGAACTGGGTCTCAGCGAAGATGTAGTACGAAACAAAGCTGGCATCTGGAAGGAAATGATCAGATCCAACATGGCATTCTTTAAAATTTTTACACACAAAATTAGCTCACACATCACATTATCCCTAACAACATATAACACATTGTAAAGATAAAGAGAAGTGTCTTCAGCCAATGGGTATTGAATTGCAAGATCTGATTTAAAACTCTTGAGTCAAACAGTTCTTAGACTAGAACGTGTTGAGGTATGAAACAAAACAATTTGTTTAATACACAATATATGAAAAACTTTATCAAAGGGACTTCATGGTAAGTGATTTTTCAGGAGAGTATTTAGTTACAAAAGCAAAGAATAAACAGATACGGAAGTCTAGCAATGACTTGTTACGGTATCTCAACCAAAATAAAATATTATTTTTTCTAAACTCAAGAAATTAAGAGAAAAAAACGCCTCATCCGTGTCTCATACAATATATCAAATAAATAAAAACCTAGAAAACTGCCTGTCAGTGTGGCTCAGTGGTTGAGCGTCGACCTATGTAACAGGAGGTCACCGGTTCAATTCCCCGTCAGGGCACATGCCCAAATTGTGGGCTCAATCCCCAGTGGGGGGCACGCAGAAGGCAGCTGATTGATGTTGATATTTCTCTCATATGTTTCTCTCATCTCTCTCTCCTCCTCTCTCTCTAAAATAAATAAAAACATATTAAAAAAAAAACCTAGAAAATTAAAGATGACTTTGTACACATCCACTTATCCTCAGGGCTAAAAACAAACTGCCAATACAGAGGTACTATATTGAGCATGTTTGGGTAATTATGTGAAAATATACCACAAATTGTTAAACTGTAAATATCCATAATCGTAAACAAAATCTATATTATTTACAAAAATTTGGAAGAAAAGAGATATTATGAACAGTATTAGGAATCCTCATTGTCAATGACACAATAAAGCATATGTACAAGGGCAAAGTGAATTGAGAAATTAAAACAAATTTAGGTTAATTTCTTATAGGTGTGGAAAATAAAATATTTAATTTCATTTTCATTAGTCAAAATAACTGAATAATTAGTCAAGTCTCAACTTGATTTTAACTGTGTAGACACCATCAACATTGCCCCAGAGCTTGAGCAAAAGAAGGCATAGGAAATTACTTACACATGGGAAATTTTTATTGGATTGGAGTATCAAAGGCCATTGTCTTTAAGAAATCCTGAAACTCTATAGGGTTTAAGAAAGTCAGGATTAACTTCTCTTTAAACCACAAACCCAATCCAGTGAGTAAAAATCAACAAACAAGTACAACATTTCTAAAGAGAGAATAAATTATCTATTGTCTGTATATCATTTCTTAGGCAACTAATTCCCACTGAAATGTCAGATGCAAAGATAACTGGGTATTTACAAATGTACTTTTTAAATCTTCACAAAAGTATAGAAAACTATAAATATAGGATATTACATGATTTGGAAATTATGCCTTAATATTTTCATTCTTACGGTGACTCATGGACTAATACTGCCAGAAGTTTTCACGACTGGGTCAGCTAGAGATGAAAACTACTCACATGGTCCCACCTCAAAGTGTAGCCTTTCAAAAATGCATAATGTAAATTCTGGAAGCCCCTAGGCAGCTGCAGCTTAAGCACTTTATCTGGGGCATTGCAGGCAATCAAATGTGAGGTCATGGCACCTGGGCGTGTGGCTTCATGCTTTTGACACTACTATAGGCACTGAAATACATCTCTGGAGATTTGTCAGGAACAGCCCTGGAAGTCAAGAACTAAAGAGAGTGTCAAGAAATCCTTTAGAGAAAAAATACTGCCAAAGAGAAGAGGAAGCCCTGACTGGTTCTTTTTCATTCTGTAGTGGGGCAGAAAATAACTTTCTCAGAATACTTAGGATACCTTTTAAGTAATTCAGGAGCTCTGAAGAATTTGAACAGTACACGTGACTGACACTTTGGTTTGAATACTCCAGAAGTACCTTTCAATTAACGAGTGTGGTTTTATTTTACGGCTTCGATGTTTTCGAGCCAGATAAAAACAAGATGTTAAAACCCATTTGTAGCTAAAGAGAAATCATGCTGATTTAATTTTTTACGTCCATCTAGTGAGTGCTTCTAGCAGGTTGCAGAGGTAATTAAGTGATGTTGGTGAGCAAATTAAAAAGGAAATTGAAATGAGCATCTTCGAGAAAGTCTTTTTATGCGCACAAAAGTATCTTTTAAAAACCCACAGTATGAAATATGTACTAACTCTCCAATTTTTTTGATCCAGTTGGCTATGTTACTAATGGAATTGGTAGATTTTCTTTGGGTGGCAGAATTCTTATTATTCCCAAAGCCCATGGATGTCTGATGCAAAGAGCAAATAATAAAATGCAAGTAAGTGTTATTTAATTGTATATGAAGCTGGTGATTATGAAATATGAGTACTGGCAAGACTTGGAAGAAAAGCAGCCTCATTATTTTATGGTTCAGCACCTCTTGTATGCTTGATCATTTCTTAGTACATGCAAAAGATAACTAGGCCTTTAGAATACGCCAACTTAATTTTTGATCTCTCCCCTTCCTACTCGACGATTGACCTTGTGAATCTGATCAATATATATGGGGGGAAAAAAAGATGGAAAGAATTACTTTTCAAAGGATAAGTCACTGATTTAAAATCTTTAACATGTGAGAGCTCAGGCTCCAGTTTAAGTTGAAGAAATAAAAATAAAAGGTTGTAATAAAGAAGTAATAGAAGGGTGGCAGCCTTTTGATTAGCTAGATGACATGGGGGGTTAATGACTTTCTCAGGACAGTCAGTTGCCATCATTAAATTTTACACCATTTATGAACTGAATGTCTTTTTATGCAAAACACACTTTGCAGGTAAAGAACAGGAAAAAAATTCAATGGCCTTAATTCTTCTGCATCTTTTCTCTAAGGTGATAAGCATGTAATTGACCCTCCTCAGGGCCAAGCTTGCTGCTTCACCCAGAAAATGGGGTTAAACCTGAGAAATTCTGGGAGAATGACATAAAAATTTATGTAAGAACGTATTAAGAAACCGAAAAGTAAGACTAAAAGTAAGGTACCACTTTTCAGATGTAATCTGGACTTTGAACGATATTTTTTATTTTTATTTTCTATTTTTTAAATATATCTTTATTGATTTCAGAGAGAGAAAAGGAGAGGGAGAGAGAGAGATAGAAACATCAACGACGAGGGAGTCATTGATCGGCTGCAGCCCGCAACCCGGGCATGTGCCCTGACCGGGAATTGAACCCTGATCGCCTGGATCCTAGGTCGACGCTTAACCGCTGAGCCACGCCTGGCCGGGCTGAAGGATATTTTTTAAACATTAATAAATACAGCATGCTAGAATTGGAAAGGACCGAAGAATCGCCCAGTATCCTCAACACCCAGAGATGTGAGGTAGGTCCGTGAGAGCTTACAGAGACGACAATAATATTAACAAGCAGCATTTAATGGAGGGTTATTACATGCCAGGCAGACTGGATCACCTCATGTATTCCACCTAACTCCCTGACAAGGTACAAACCTGGGTTACAGGTAGCTAAGACTGGAAGCTTGCCCAGGCTCTTCCACTCTGGATTTTGAGCCCATAAGCTCACCAAGCTGCCCTACGCTGCCCTAAATGGAAGAGCCATAGTCAGAATCTGGTGAGCTGAGCTCACTCCATTCTGGCCTTGCCATAAATAACAAAAATTAGAAAATGCAAAAAAAAAAGAGAGAGAGAGAAGGACAATATTTGGCTTAGCACCAAAGCATGCTACCCAGGAAACTGAGAATTTGGCCTTATAATTCTCCCAGATTTTTACCCTTGTCATTTGCCTACAAACCATGTCTCTGTATGTCTGAGAGGATTAGGACCAGGAGAAAAGAGAGAAGCAAAGTATCTTAAGCTATTGCTGTCCTATTTTTAGAAATCACATTATACTGTATACTAAAACAAAAATTCAAAAACAGTGATATGGGCTTAATGTGCAAGTTATGGACCCCAAACTAATAAAGAATTTGGTCATGTGCGTGTCATTACGGAGCATGTTGTATTATATATGCCTGGCCTGCATCATCCAGCTGAGTTCTAATCTCTATACAGGTGTGATAATCCTCATTTTATAACAAGGAAATTTAGGCCTAGACATGTTAAATAAGTCACCAAAGGTCACACTGGGTGTGGAAGTCAGGATTCAGACCTAGTTACATATAATTCCATGTTCTTAAAAATAAAGTTATGAGCTTTTTATACAGAGAACAGAATGATGGGTGGCAGAGAGGGTAGGGGAGGTGGGAGACTGGGTGAAAAAGGTAAAAAGATTAAGGGGTACAAATTGGTAGTCATAAAATAGTCACAGGGATGTAAAGCATAGCATAGGGGATAGTCAATAATACTATCCTAACTATGTATGGTGCCAGGTGGGCCCTGGAAATATCGGGGGGAACACTTTGTAAAATGTATGTTTGTCTAACCACTATGCTGTACACCTGAAACTAATACAAAATAAAATCGAATGTAAACGGCAATTGAAAAATAAAATTTAAATTAAAAAAAAAAATTTAAAAAGCAAAGCTATGAGCTTTTGAATTTTGAATTATAATTTCTCCGGAGACTATAGAAGCACTTCCCTTGAATTTGTAGGAGTTGGTGAGAACTCCAGCCATGACCTTGTACCTGCTTCTTGTATCTCTAACTACTCAACTGCACCTAATAAATCCATCTCCGATTTGCTGACTGACACTATGACAAACCCAATCACTTTGGGCGTGCTAACATTCTTCAAGAGGACTCAAACCCTAAGTCAAAGCAAGCAACATCTACTAAGTTGCTACAAATTATTAGCTATTAAGCAGTTGCCAAATTGAAACAATTTATTCAACCAATGTCTCTTTATCACAAACTATAGCAGGCCTTGCATTTTGTGAGGTATGAGAGCGGGTCTCTGGAGCAAGCAGTAGGGGAGGGGCCCTCTATAATCAAGATTGATTCCTCAGCTTTTGTTTTCCTTACCTCCTGCTGTCCAGGGTACCATAAAAACTCAGCAAATGTTATCAGATAACATGCCCAAAAAGAGGCCAGTCAGTTTAAGTAAGTAAAAAGTTAAAAAAAAAAAAAAAAAAAAGTACGTCCCTGCAGATGAAAAAGTTAAAATGTCACAGCGTCAGAGATAACTGTCTCTAGAGTGATGGTTTATGAGGCAAAGAGATGTCCATGAACTCAGGGCTTTCACTACCCACCTACCAAGCAGCGGGTTTCACGGCTCCTGTCAGGTTCAGAGGGAAGCTCACTAACATTTCTGCCTTAAAAGCCCAGCACACGGAGCAACACAGCCGTGTGTAAGGAGTATTATTTTTTTTCTCTAATTTTTAAAAAGTTGGACACATTACTTTTCAGTGTAAATTTATTTCACCCAGGGTCCAATTTTTGTTTTCATTTTTTTTTCCTTTTGTTGGTCTTTTTTTTTTTTTCTTTTCTGCCGGTGGAAAACAACTCATGTTTTATACCGACGGGAAAATGAGCAACCAGAATTCCATTTAGGGTAAGAAACAAGGCGAAATCTCTCAGCCATTCCGTGGCTAATGGCTATGCTCGAATACGCGGCGCACGTGTATAGAGGCATCAAAATCTGGATGCCTGAAGAACTGTGAGCCTTGTTTCTACTCTCAGGACTGCAAGTTGACTAACAATATTAAAGGTCATTGGCTCTCCAAATATGCTGCAATTTTCTGAGCTAACTGCTATAATAAAGAGTTAAAAAGCGGGTAGAAAAGCTTCTTGACAAACAAGACAAAATTAGGCTTTTTCTTACCATGTTGCAAAGATAGTAGTAGTTGTATCACTAGCCTCTCACTTAATTTCAAAGGTGGAGAGACAAGGTATGCCCAGCCTAATTCTCCCTCCTACAGCCCAAAGGGGGCGACACACTGATGGGGGCAACCCCATAACAATACTCAGGAGTAGAAAAGAGGAATGCAGAGGCTTTCCCCTCACCTGATGGCCAAGAGGAATCAAACTCTGCACCTCCTGAACGCCCCTGAGCAGGATGCCTCCGGCACCCTCCAACAGTAAGGAAGGGTCAGGGAACATTGCACTGCCCGCAGATGCAACACCTACCTAGTGGCAACCAGTCAGTTCTAACATTCTGCTAAACTGGAAATCCCAGAACATCAAGATTCAGGCAGGTCGGGGTTTTGCAGCTCTGTTTTTCAGAAATTTCCCAATGCGTGGACAGTATATCCAGTCTATTGCTCACTATCTGAAGAAAGCAGAGCCCAAGCCATCCACTCCTAATGAGGAAAAGACGGTTTCTCTCCTCCTCTCCACTTACTCTCCCCCCCATAGATTTACCATCCAGCCCCAACTCAGTGGCTACTCTGAAAAATAAAAATAAAAAAATTTAAAAAAAGGTTTGCTTTTGAGGAAATGTCATATGCTATGCATCAAATTAACTATTAATACAATTCACAACAGGATTCTGCTGGCATCCTCATATATAAATTTTTGAGGATGTAACCAAATGTGCTTGCATTGAGCCAAACACTCAAGGGATATTCAGGAAACACTGTTTGATTAATACAATGAAGTAGAGCTACAAGGGTAGCTGGGTTACAGAACATTATGTGCAAGGATAGCTGAAGTCCACAAGACTTGGACCATAGAGGAAATTGCTTTTTACACGACTGAAAATTGATCCTGGGCCCATGTGGACCTACTTCTTAAATACAAGATGCGAGAAGACTCCCTAGGATATTAAACCCTCTCTGAAAGTAGTTCAATGAAAGAAGCAGTCGAGGACAGTTTTCCAGAGTGTATTCCGAGGAAGATTGGTCCCCAGAGATAATGCACAAAAGGGTTTCAATGGTTAAGTGAGTCTTCGAAGCTCTGTGTTTCTACCCCTTGCAGACTTCAAATGCACATTAGCAAATTAGAGGATCTGACAATTCCTGTGCTAAAGGAAGCCCTGTCTACTCCAGCGTTCAATCTTTTAACCACAGTCTTTTTGTCTTTTTTTTTTTTTAAGTAATGTCTATTTAAATATCCTTGGAACCGTGGTTTTCCAAATATTGAAGAAGATATATTTACAATACTTTTGAGTCATTTCTAGTTGTTAGTAATTATAACAATGCTATAAAAATCTACAGAATTGTGTTCTTGTGCACACGTTTCGAGAATGATGTTATAGACACGGGACCTTTGGTGAATCAGGAGAATTTAAGTGCTTAAATTACTTTAGAGAGAATGTCAGAGCTTTTTTGTTTAAAGCTACTTGAAATTTGCTTCCTCATTCAAAGGAATATTCCCGCTTTCAAATAAACAGTATTTCAGGCAAGCATGCGGGTCTGCAATTTTGACCACAGAAGACATAGTGGAGAATTCGTCCTTGGCATTGAAAAGGAAGGCGATTATGTCACTACCCCCATTCAAAAATCTTCAATAGGTCCCTATTACCTACCAAATCAAGCACAAACGCCCCAGCCCGCTATTCAATGTCTTTCACAATCTGGACCCAATCTTCTGTCAAAAAAAATATTACTAAAGGTCTGCTATGTTTTCTTAGCACAATGGGGGGGCCGAGGGGGAAGATGCCTAAGACCTGAGAACTGTCCCCAAGACTCTTACAGTCAAACAAGATAATAAATAAGTCATGTTAACCAATTCCTACAGCACAGGGAGAGTCTGATTTTCAGCAGAGAGGATCAGAGGAATGTGCAACGGGATTTCACAAGAAAGAAATTATTTCAACTAGATGAGCCCGAGGCTGGTGGAGGGCTGAGGGCCAGGCTTGGGGCAGGGAGATGCTCTTCTGGCTTTACAACCTGTAACTTCCCTTTCCTGGGGATGAATGCAGGGTTTCATTTTTAGGTGGTTCATCATGATGTCAATGATATGGGACAAGTTTTCAGCTACTTTTTTTTCAACAGTAGGAAAAAAAACTATTTTGAAGGCAACTATCAAACAAATATTTATAATGTTTCCTTTCCTATGAACCAAGCACAAAATTATTGTCATTTTATGTAAATCATGTCATTTAATCCTTCCCCCCAAACCTGTTAAGATTAGATATTATTTATTACTCCTATTTTGCAGATATAATGTCAAGGGCTAGAGACTTGCCCAGGACAAGGGACAGGCCTGAGGACAGGAGGGTGCCAAAGGCCACATCTTTAACTACTATGCCATGCTGCCCAAAACTAATGTATGCCCCCAAAGGAATCATTATTCACCCAACAAACATCACGAATTTCCATGACTGTGCATGTGCAAATAGAATATTCTTCCTCCTCTCCACTGATTCGTCAATGTCCACACTCTAAGCCTCATGGCAGGAAAAGAAAACAAGCCTGGAGCCCCTCCACAAGGGAAAGGCCTGCCTGCTACTTCAGACTCTGTTCCTTCCCTTCTTCCTACGTGTCGTCTCTCAGTCCTCTCCCCTCCATCTCCACTGCCACTGCCTTAATTCATCCCTCACTTGTCTTCTGGAGTATTAACCCATATTCTATATTTAGTCTCATTTCCTTCAAATGTACTCTCCACATTCTAAAGGAGCTTTAAAATTTAAAAAAAGTAAATTTCATCATGAACTCCTTTTGCTTAAATCCCTTTAATGTGTTCCCCAGGTCCCAAAGCAGGGTTTCCCCTGGGGCATGGATTAAAAATTCAGACTCCCAGGACCGTCTGTGGAGACCCCGACGCTGTATATCTGTGGCTGGCCTGGGAATCTGTATTTGCATGCCCCTTAGGAGCTACTTATCCCCAGGAAAGTTTGGTAAACAGTGCTCTACAGGATTAAGTATAAGCTTCTTACCATAGTAAACAACGATCTTCACAAACAAACCTCTACTTGCCTCTCCAGCCACCCTTTCACCACGCATTCTCTCACACAAACAGCAATAGCAATCTGGTCGTTACTCT
The DNA here is from genome assembly GCF_054644295.1 of Miniopterus natalensis. Lineage (NCBI taxonomy): Eukaryota > Metazoa > Chordata > Mammalia > Chiroptera > Miniopteridae > Miniopterus > Miniopterus natalensis. Next base: position 62,553,316 of record NC_142081.1, on the reverse strand, counting down.
GAACATACCATGTTGCTTCACACTTCTGGGCCTTCAAGTTGGCTGTCCCATCTGCTCCCCACACCCTCCCTACCTTGTTCACCTGAAAACACCCCGAGAGCCACCAAGGCCTCTTAAAATCTCACCAATGCTGTGAAGGCCCTCCGAACGTATTTCAGACAGGATTACTCGCTCCGTCTTCTGAAATGCCTCACAACTACATGGTACATGCAATATTAGAAGCCTGGATATGTATCTGTTTACATTTCCGAGTTACTGAAGAGTATAAAGAAAGGACCATGCCTTCTTCCCTCTGTACCGCTAGCACCTAGGACAGTGCTTGGCACTAATTATATGGACAGTAAATACTGAAGGAAGGGAATATTCTTGGGATTCTGCTTAGTAAACAACCTGGACTTTAAAAAAGCCAATGTTTACTCAATCCTAACAACTGTGCTGTGAGATAGTTACTATTCCCATTTTACAGATGAAGAAATAAACATTCGGGAAGACTGCTGCTTGTAAGCGGCAGGGCGAGGATGAGTGTTCAGAGCCACCTGCTTCCAAAGCTGCCGTTCTCTCTATACCCCACTGCCTCGGGCCCCAAAATGAGTATCTATCTTGCATAAGAGTTATTTATGTACTTGCCATGGTGCCCCCACCTCCTGGGAGGTGGTCAATTATTGAAGGCAGGGACCCTTGTAATTCCTCTATTTTTATTCCCAGAGTGCCTTGTTCAATGAACACTTTTGTGTACTGAATTTAAGCAGCATGCACTTAGACGCCTGGAGAGACTGAGAGCTTCCTCCCTCCAGCCAGATGTGTGTACCTACGTCACCGCCCCAATGCGCAACAATATGCCATAAAAGGACACCCAGGAGGTAGACTCAACAGGCTCTCAATGAGCCATCACTTACCAACTTTCTTCATCATTCACATTTAGTACATAGGAATTTTGGAGGTTTTATTTTAGCGGATGGCATTTATTACAAATGTTAGTTGGAAGAAGAAATATGAGATTTTACACTCTTAGTGTACTTTTGAAAATCTTCAAACTTAAAGAAAAATGAACGCTTGGTTTTGAAGCAACAGTAACACCTCTAACTGGTAGTGAGGGTTAAGGAATACGTGTTTTGGTGTAGCAGATATTCTACCGACTAAAGGGTAATCAGCTCCATCTTGTATGAATTATCAGTCTGAAAAGAATTAGAACCCGGTAAAATATCCTTAAGTGTAAAATTCTGCTGAAAATTATTTAGATTTTTTGAAGTTACTTGGAATATATTTCAGGAGAAGATACAGTCTCAGCATCTTTAATGATCGGTGTTTAGTGTTCTACTTGTGAAGTACAGACATTCCAACACAGACAGGTTCTAATTGGTTAGGTAGTGATAATGGAAGAGCTGCTCTGTGTTTATAAAATACCCCTCATGCTCATCTGACTGAACAGTGGTTTTGATACTAATACAGCAGCCTAAGGGTCCTATGCCTGAATTGTGACGTTCTACTACCATCAGAAAATGAACTCTAATGCCTAGTTATTTTCTTGCTAAACCGAGAAAAGAAAAAGCTCTCCTGGTAAACAAAAGAAACAAAAAATGTTACTTCATTACATATTATAACTAGCCTATGAAATCATGGAAATAAAAGTGCTCATATTCTACCCCTAATTAAAAAAAAAAAAGTATAGTCTCTCTCTATGTTAAAAAATAATAAGCACAAATAAAAAATATAAGATCCATGAATGTAAACATTAGATTCCTGGAGCTTAAATTTGAAAGATCATTTAATTCAGTACTTTTTTCAGGTAAGCAAAAGAGATTAAGAAAATCATCCAAGCCACAGAGTGAATTAGTGTCCACACAGGACAGGAGGACAGGGGCATGAAGGTAGTAACAGTGGCTGGTTCCAGGCAATGTTACATGCTTAAAATATGGACTCTCCCTTAACAGAATCTCCAGGACAACCTTGAGGATATGCAGGTTTCCCTCCACTTTGCAGATGGAGAAACTAAATCTGGCAGAGATTGAGTCAAACTGGGATTTGAACACATGTCTGCACCTCCTCAGTCTGTGCCCTTTTCAGGCCTCTTGACTCACAGTCCAAGATTCTAAACAGAACCCCAAGCAGATGAAAAAGAGCTAACTACAAGGTTTTGCTTGCATCACCCAAAATAATTATACTTACTCAAAAGCAAACTATGAAAAAACTAAAGGACATATGTAGGAAATCAACAAAAGCATGTGGGGCCTAAAAATTCACGAATTACTTCCAGACTCTTTACCTGTGTGTGAAGACCAACGACTTCCTCCAAGGTCAATCTTATCCTAACCAAGCAATACAAGCAAAATGGACCCTGAGTTCATCATGGGAAACTATCTGCCACATTAAGCAATTTTCCTTATTAGGTTTGCCATTACATTAAAAGACACATCTATACACTTTTTTTTGTAGAGATAACATCATAAAAAGAAATCCCATCTCCAAATTCTGACCATATGCACATAATTTAAGACGTCATTAAAGGACAAATAAGACATTCCATTTTCAGTAGTATTCTAAAATACTACTTAAAATAAGAATCTAAAATTTAAGAACCTGCTTATATCCAAAAGAATTCTACATTTGACTTGATGGTCCATTGGCTTATTTAAAGTAGCGTTGTCTACCACAAAATGTCAGTAGAAGAAAATAATTTTTATTATCACTTAAGGATGTAACGGGATTTGAATGAACGTATCAATATGTTCAAAATAGTTCGTTTGTGGTCAGGTGCATATCACCCAGTAGATAAGCACAAAGCTTTGATTAACTTGTCCACCTTAAAAAAAGAAAACAGTGGAATCTGCGGATTTTGTTTATTGATTCAACTATTGCTAGACAGTTGAATAAGTGACTACTCCTGCTTTGGAAAAGCAGTGAGAGAGATCAAGAACCAAATAGTTAGAACACAAAATGTGAACGATGCTCTAACAGAGGTAGAGAGTGCCACCAGGGTACAGAAAAGGGAACAGTCCTGTACTTGGGCAAATCAGGAAGGCTTCAGAGAAGATATGACAAAAGAGTTCCCTAGGCAAAAGAGAGGCAGGGACACACTTCCTCTAGGTCTCCCTGCACCATCCTTCCCCATTCCCCCAGCAAACCGAGGGGCCCTATCACTGTATACAGGGTGGGGTAGGTTTACAGTTGTGAGTACTCGAAACACAGAGTTTATTCTTGTGTTATTTATTAATTATTGTATTAATTTCCATACGACCAATCGTAAACTGACTTTGGCCCCAGCCTGTAGAAGAAATACTAAAATGGTTCACTTTCATTTTAGAGGAACTAGATTTTAGGGAAATCCCATAGTGTTTTCTTGATCATTAGAAAGAAAGTGAGTAGCTCCAGACCACCGAGAGATAACTTTGGTAGATAAAAATGGTTTATATTATTTGTCTGCTGTGACATCAAAATATTTTGAGAGGCCAAATTAAAAACAAATGTCCACATAGCAAGATCAATAGGAAGTTACTCTCCCACTGCCCATCCCCCAAAGAAAAACCAGTAACAATTTCAAGAAACTCTCTGAGGGTAGAAACAGAAAGAAAGAGGAAAGGGGAAATAGTAACAGGGCGTCATCACAGACTATTCTTCTGAAGAGAAGTGAAGACAATGAAGGGAAAAACAGAACACATGTATTACAACGTAGAGCACCACAAGGCCACGTTTGATGCTCCGGAGGGCTTCAACAAGTACTGTTCAGCCAAAAATCAATTGAAAAATCAGCATGATAACAGAGCATGAGTTGCCCTATAATAGCCTTAAGACCCCCAAGGCTATGCAAGTCGCTTTCATCTGCCACACTGCTCTGACTCCAGGGGAACCTCACTTCCCCTCCCTGAGTACTGTGCCCGCCCGTCCGCCCGCCCGGCTGTTTCCAACCTACTGCTTACCCTCCCTTGGAAAGGAAAGCTGTCAAGGGCTGATGATGTTTTAAAATGGTTTTTAAGAATTTTTTTCCCTTCTGCTTTATTCTTTATCTTTTCTTGACATTTGCACTCAAATTCAGCCTATACCATCCGTCACAGGCTATTTCCACAATATTAAATGGTCGAGCATAATCTCTGGATAACCTAAGAATAGCCTTGTGTTCTGCATGCCTTACCTAACATACACGGAACTGCCCCTTAATACAGTCAGAGTTTCAGGCTTATGCAAATGTGACATGTGAGCAATGCGCAGCATTGTTATAAATATACATATACAGTTCATTCCAAGATTTCATCTCAATATTTCTTCGATCACTTCCTCACAATGTCTGGTTTGTTCAATTTATATTTCTACTTGGCATTTGGTGTAAACCCCCAAAGATAAGATACATCTGTCCCTTAGTCACAAATCTTGGCATTTTTTACCTCAACTCAATGGTGAAATGATTGGTTGAAAATTACCTTGCTTATTAGCAGGAATTCCTCATAAGAAAACATTTTATTTCTAAACTTTTGAATGTGACACGAGATGTATCAACTCAGTAGTGACATATCAAAGCTTAAGGAGGACATATAAACACCCTGATCCATGTGTGAGGGAAGGAAGAGCTAATTGGAAGTCAGCTTCCCTGTGATTATCAGCTTGTTTATGGGGAGGGAGGACTCCTCTGAATGGCACTGTAAATTCATCCCTGATTATGGTGTTAAAACCAGAGCTCATTTCCACAAGCTCCTCCAAAGCACCCCCCACCCAATCCATTTTGTTTAGTTACAAAGGGTTGTGCACTGTTTTCAGAGAATGACAGTTTTTCATGCTTTGATTTTCTCTAGTTTCAAGAAAAATTAATCAGTTGCACAAGCCAGTTGTCAGATTTCACTTCCCTCATGGCAGAAAGCACACATATTCATTGTCTGCTATAAGAATAAATTTTAGTAATTTTTCCCCATGTCAATATGAATATTAGACTGACCCAATTAATATGAAATGCTTCTATGCTGCTGGAACAGACAGTGCTACAGAAAGAGCCATTTGCACAACCTGTTCATGATTATGGGCCATAAGGACACAAAGATGGCACACACATTTGTGGGCCATCTGAATTCTTATACGGGAAGGGGAGGGGGGAGAGGGAGCGGCATGACGTGAGCTTGACTGTCGTGGGTCATGTTTTTTAATCCGGAGTATTGGACATGTAACACAGCAACAAGAGCTGATCATTTTGTTTAATCACCTTTTGGATCTTTGCCAGATGGTCTCTATTGAGAGCGCTGCAAACAGAGAGAGATGAACTGCATCTAACACGCCACCAGAGCTTTCCCGTAAATGTCTGAGAACTGATTCCAACAAGAATTTAGTCTCAGAGCAGAAAGGGATACATTTAAAAACTATGTGCATTAACTATACTTTTCCCCATAGAATCCTCACTTGGCATGAATAATTTACCCACTCTTATGCTAATGGGATCATGAAAGTATCCCTCTGTCTTTAGTGCAGCTATTCTCAGCTTTCAGTAATTACCCCACCCAGTGAAAATAACATGGCTTCTGCATTGAACGGCCGACTAGTACCTGACAATTAGACAGATCATGGCTGACGGTGGAAGGGTCCAGAGCCGGACAGAGAAACCCTTGTCACCCAAGGAAGGGCCCCGGCAAGGAGTAGGGCTGGTCGCGGGGGAGAATGCATGGGGGCGGAAAGCAGGGGAAAGGGTGTGAAGAAAGACTGGCCCTTGTCAAGCTTGTCTTTCTCTGACTTATTATCAAGATTTTACTTGCATAAAAGTATGCTCCTCTTTATTAGTGTAAAAGGCATTCATGACAAGATTAGTTTTGAAGAGAGAAAAAATACAGGATTTCTTAGAAAAAGAATTAGAGTTATCTTTAGAGCACTTCTGCATTAAGTATTTATTTTATCCAGATTTTTAAAAAATCTAAGTAATAGAAAAATCCTCTGCAACTTGCTTTTTGGAGGGGAAAAAAAGGTTTACCAAAAAAAGGAAAAAAAAGGAAAAGAAAACCACCCCAATTCTCCACCTCTGTCCACAAAACTCCATGTTAGGTAGTTCACTGTGTAAAAATTATCAGGCTAAAACATCTGGGAAAGAAAGCTATGAAACAGCAGGGAACGTGGCTGGTTTATTGTTTATCTTTTGTTTATGAGGCAGTATTCAAGTTTAATTACTACTCTAAATTAAACTCTAACTGGCACCAGGAGACATCCCTTTACATGACTAAGTTAAAAAAAAAAAATCTAGAAATCCCAACTCTGGGTTTTTCAAGTAAGTTGATACATATAGGAAGAAATTACTCAAAATTAACAGCAATTATAGAAAGCTTTTAAGCATTTATGGGCACCATTACATGCTCCTAGAGCATTTATTTATTAGAAGAGTTTCATTTTATTTCTATGGTTACTATTTTAAAAAGTCTTGAGAAAATCAACAGAAATTATTTGGATGTTTGCTGACGGTTAAAGGATGATACTTTTTGATATTATTTTGGGGGGAGGGGAGAGGCTGAAAATGAAACCTACATGTTCTATGTACAACAGCTCCTTCTATGGCACTGTTCAGTGATCAATTACATTCTCAGAGAATTTTTGATATAATTAAAAGAACAGGAAAGAAAAGAAATGTCATTGCATTTGTTGTAACAGTAAGTGACCAGTTTCGGATGAACTTAGCTCCAGGAAAAATAAAAGTTAAAAGCAACTAGCAAAAGATTATGCCAGATGGCATCTGTCATATTGTATTTAGGGTTATTTTAAAGAGATTGCCGCCACTATGAAAACATTCCATTGACAGAGCTTTCCTAGGCTGAACAAGAAACTCCAGCAGGACCTAGGACCACCGTAAGTGGGTTTGAAATTCTCCCCCCACCTCCTTTAAATATAGGACTGGACAATGTTGGTGGGGGAGGAGGCTATTTTGTAACTGTAGCATACATTATAAACTCAAACCTGTAAGACTATTTTAGATGCTTGCTTATCTATAAAGGGGGGTATTTTTAGGTTTCGACACCACGATGTCTAAAGAACTGGACAATAAACAAACATCTAGCGATGGAATTCTAGTCCCACTGCCCGGGTGATAGATAGGGACATCCAGGGAGGGGCTTGGCAGGTGGCAGCATTGAGGGGAACCACACTGGCTTGTACAGCCCCGTGTCCTGAAAGACGAGACACACAGATGCTAGAAGGGGAGCGTATTTAGGTTAAACTGGGTCTGGCAACAGTATGGTTAACGTGCGTGTGGTGTGCAGTGTGAGCTCAGCAGTTACTGGGCCAACTGTCTCGGTATTTCTGGGAATCCTGCCTATTCACAGTGCAGGGATTGTTCAATTGCTGCAAAATGTACAAAATGAATTTTACAAAAATGAATTGTAAGGAAGGCCCCATTACAACGATTTTACAGCAAAGATGTCAACATCAATTTTTCTTTCATGCATAGCTAATGATTAAAACAGCATATTCCATTTGCCTAAGACAATTCATTTCATATTGGCACATCAAAATATTGAAACACAAAGTTATCTTTACTCTACCCTTTTTACTCATTGCGGCTGAACCCATACCATTGTTCAAACCAGGAAAAATAAAACAAACTTGGCACGAAATACTTAAAACAAAGGCTCATCAATATTCTCCAATTTGTCAACATCTCAATTACAGCACTGGAAAAAATGTAAATTTCATGTGCTCTAAACACTGAGGGGTCTATTCTCTTGCCAATTCACATGCGTAACTCCCATCAGCGTTAATGGGAGTTACACAAACCCATCAATAATAATAATACTTGTACATATATTGTGCCTTTCATCTAAGGCTCTCAAAGTGCTCTGTGAACAAGGGGGCTGCTTCCTAGTCTTCACTCGGGCAAAATACACAATGAAATACAAAGCAGCTTTTGACTCAGCAGGTACAGAATTAGGGATCCCAAGCCTTATTATCAAGCCCCATTTTACTGATGGGAAGCCAGATACAAAGAGGGCCAGTTACTTCCACAGAGCCACGAGTCTGCACCCTAATTCTGTCCCTGAAAAACCAGATTTCTTTCTTCATTCTATAATGACTAGCAAGACAAACTCCTTCCCTTTGGCTGCTCCGAGCAAAAGGAATCAGAGTGAATGAAAGTCTGGTTCATATTTATACAGTTTACTGCTAGGCTTGTGCTGTTTGAAAGATACAGTAGAGTCAGGTTTTGCATTTAACCAAGTTTGTTTCTCACATGATTTTAAAAATCTGATTTTTTTTTTCCTCCTTTCGGTTTGTTGCACAAACACTCGGGAGGAAAAAGATGACCTTTCACCTGTGTAACTGTAGCTCTTTCACTGTCGAGTCATAAAATGAAGTATTTTTATGTTCCAAAGTAAAAATTTGTATGAATCATTTTAGTAAAAATATTCACAAAAATTATAAAGCAACATAAATGCATGTATTGTTTTATAGCATATGGCTATTAAAGTTTAATTTAAAATGTGTATGAAAACATTGTATTTAGTAAAATTCATCCCTATTTTTTCTGTTTATCATAATTTGTTTTGAAACTGAATCATTTTACAGTTTTCCATATGCCTGTTGTGCTAATAAATTCCGAATACGCAAGAAAACTCTTTTCTAAACTACAAACTTGGTTTCCAATGTAATATTAAAATATAGTTAATACTAAGAACATAAATTTCCCTCTCAGGTTTTCCATTATACACCAGCTCTAAGATTTAACCTGGGATAAGCATATGCTATTCAGTCAATATCTCTGTTGACTTTGCCCTGAAGCAGATAATTAATCTTTCCCACGGAAAGCTACCCTGGACAATTCGGTGGGACAAAATACCAAAATGTCTTGAAAACATGTTTCAAGGACTAATATGGGCACGAGTATGACAAAATGCACTTGAGTCTGGCCTTCAAAATTTAGAGTCTGCTATAAAAAACAGAATCCCTTAAACCCGTGTTCTGGAACCACTAACGTGGGGAGCCAGGTAGGAAATTCTCCATGCCAGAACGTCTCCATCTTATAGGAATCACAACTTCTTTTGTCCCTTATATTTTAATACAATAAAATGACTGACATCCTAGTACTCATTCACATAAGCTACCATGTCCGTTCTTTAATCCCACAGAGATATGATTAAAGGGACAAAATCCTACAGGGATCAAATCCTTCAACAATGGATGAGTGGGTGCAGCTACCCACAACATAGAGGCTTGTGTCTATTGTTTTTACCCAATGTATCGGTCTCAGAGGTTTTCTCTTTCTTGACCAAAACAAAAACAACAGCAACAAAACTAACCAAAATGACAAAACTCCATGCCATGCCTGCTGCTGCAACTGTTCCCTGCTCCAAACCCCGGGGTCTTCTCTCTCCCCCCACCCCCTGGTGTCTGGTCCCAGCTTGCTATCTCCCTTGCCATAACTCAACCAACCCAACAGAACCAGTCAGTTTTAAATTTCAGTTGGGACCTCAGTGACCTGTTAATGAATCTACAGAGAGGAGAAAAACTCACAGTGTTGAGTTATGCCTGGTGTTACTAGCTGACTTGGAGTCAGAAATGCTTGAAGCGTTAACGTAATTGCAAGAATGTGAAAAATGAAGCGCTGGGCTCCTGAGCAAAGTGAAAGGTCAAAGCAAGCCTCACACACACAAGTCTCTGGAAGTAGCCTCATTAGACCATTAAGTCTGCCTCTCCTTTCCCCCTCTTCTGTACAGTGTTTAGGGTGTTTTGTTTTTATTAATAGATACATTTCGCCCTTTATGTCGCAGCAATTTGGGGTGGTAGGGAGGGTAGAGTCATAGAAAGCTTTCCAGATTTAACCACACTGAGGAGTCAGCCCATCGCCATGACACGGAACTACAATTAAGCCATTGCATCGCAGATCCACTGAATTTATGTACATGTCACCTTCAAATGCCTTATAGTTTAGTTGTCTTACATGCAATCTAACTGGTCCAATAAACGCAGTATATAAAGCCTCAACAGGTATGACTCACGAGTTCTCCCACAGTGTACCATCTGATGGTATTCATATCTGTGTCAGTTGCAACTTGCATAAACCTAGATTCTAATTTGGGCCCATTCACAAGTTAATGGCATCCTAGAAGGGACATTTTCTTAGACTCTTCTAGAATATTAGGAATCCAAAATCCATGGCTAGAAATTTGGAAGAGTGAAGGCACTCACCCTACATCAACCATCCTCTTTTAAATGACACAAATGACTACAGCTCAAGCTGTTAACCGGTCCTCTACCCTGAAGACTGTCTAATACTTAAATATCGTGGCCATAAACACAGTCATAATAGAGATGAAATAGACCTAGGAAATCAGACACCATCTAATGTAAAATATTAAAAAGTAAAATCTATACACTTTCCTGGCCCACATTCAGTAATGCATCTTCCCTTAAATTATCATTTTAGCCATAGAAGAATCATCCTTATCAATACATAATTGCTCTCTGTGCAATAGGTGAATTTTAAATGGTAAAATTTACACCACATTACAGTAGGCTTCCTTGTCATCTGCAGTTCACCTCCCCCTTGCCCTTTGACTATTCTAATTTTTAAGACTTGTAAGAAAAGTCATCATGTATGGTGAATGGAAACAAATAACTTTCTAAGAATTTCAAAATCCATATTCCCAAGATAAGATTCCATCTAAAATTTGTGCAGGACTTCTGGAGCTAAAAAGAAAAGATTTTTGCATCTTATGTGCTTAGATGCATTATTGCTTGATTATAGAGAACTCTTATAATGGATATTACAAACAAAATATAGTGTTTATAATATAATTAAAACTACTGCACATAGCTGCACAGGAACTAGTCGTTCTATTTACGCACACAAAGAAGTGTAGATAACCAAATTTGTAAAAGAATTGGCAGAACTAATCAATTGTTAGTCTACTTAAAGACTAGACATCTCACTATGATTTTTTTTAAGTACTGTAAGTTAAAGAGAGGAAATACTAAACAGTCTCCCTAAATCGCAGCTGATTATGCTCCCTAACCTGCCATCCTCCTGTTTACAGGGAGGCAGATGTACTGATGTCATAAAATATTGAAGTGACTTTAGAAAACGCTTGACCTTTTACCTTGCTCACTGCTGTTGTCTCCACTCTGGGAAGCATGACCCCCACTGGAGGGCCCTGGGGTGCCTGCTGAGTGGGTGGAGGTTGCATCATCGTGATCTCGCCAAGATGCAGGATTCTGATGTCAGGATTCCAAGAAATTTTTCCACAGTTACCATTTCAGCCATAAATGAGGAATCAAGAAGAGAGGTGCAGAGAGAGACAAAATGTGTACATATTAGTATTTGTGGAACTAGGCATCTGTAGATGCCATGCTACAGCTTGTTGTCTTTTCAGCAACAGGTACCAAAAAGATACTCTAGAACCTCGATGAGGTCATGGTTACATCAGTGTATACACTTATTAAAACAAATTGATATAGACACTTAAAATGGGTGCATTTTTATTACACGCAAATGATGCCTTAATCAAGTTAACGTTTAAAGTTAGAAAAATAAAGCTTACTTAAAAACCTAAAAGTCCTTTTTCCTCTTGCCATCTTAATTAGGGCACACTCTTCCACGAAACAGATCCCAATGCTCCTGGTTACCAAATACTTCGGAACATTAACATCTACAAAACTCAGTGACTCCCTTAAAAATTAAAAAAAACACACAGACTCAAGAATGTATGAGACAGCCCTTCACACCTTTCAAATGCACTGCCCTAAAAGAGCCTGACCAAACTCTCAAAATTGTCATCAGCTGTTTATACAACCAACAGACACAGCAAAATTAATCACTGCATCCATACCTCAGACATGATCGATTCCACTTTAATTTGCTCAAACAACAGAAAAGTGAAACAACTATGAACCGTTAGCCATTTAATAAACCGGACAGGACTTTCCCGTGAGCTCCATGAAAGCTTTAAATTCACACAGTGCTTTTTCCTGGAAGAACCTACTTCTTTCAAAGGACAAGCGAGGCAAACAGAGTTATAGCTCACACTGCTTTGCTGAGTGTACTCTTCTCCTGTCCCTCCGCCCCTTTCCTGATCATTCCCAATACCCTGCTGCTGCTTAAAGGAAAACAGGAATTCTAATGTACAGGAAGGACTTTATCAGCACCACGTGAAGGCAGGGAAGAGATGGAATTTCCTCTGGCAGAAGCGGAGAGTAGGAACAGCACATGGAACACACCAGCCTTAAGGCCAGCACTGTACACTTGTCACCTGGATGCGATGACTTCACCTAAGCCCACAGACCTACTGCAAGTACATTCTTTGTGGGGGGAATTCTTTGGGGGGAAATTTTTAAAAAACACCACCAATCTCTGAAAGTACGCTATTTCTTCTAACAGGAATTGGTAAGGATTCAGACAGAGCGACATGCCTATAGGCAACAGGCAAACATCTTGACCATCTGAAAGCAATCTTGCAGTGTTGTCATTATATATAGTTTATCCAGAAAAAACAATCAGTCTATCAGTTTTCTCAATATCAACTCCATGATGTACACATAGAACATAAAATTTTACCAAAATAAAATTATAAACCAAGGTCAGACAAAATAGGAAACTGTTCTTACTTGTAACAACAACAAAGAAAGCTTTTTTTTTTTTCCTGTACAGATCTGCTACACACTGATTGTAAATTAATATTTAGCATTTTTGATAGATGATGAAGTGACCCAAAGCTCTATAGATTAATAATAACATCTCTATCAAATAATGCTACTGGCACTGCCATCAGGCATGCAACTGATTCAAAGTGAAAACCCCAAGCAGAAGCTTGGTGACTATAAATACGGCACAGGTAGAGATCTCTAAAATACAGATGTTTTATAAAGTAGATTAGGGAATGAAACTGCGTAGAATAAAATGAAAACCAAGGATCCCTGCTTCCGGTATTAAGACAAAGTGGTGCCTGTGAGCTCTCTTTTATATCTAAGTCAGAAACTTTTTCAACAGTTTTAACCTAAAGGCAAACAGAATATGGGGGTTCTTCAAGCTTTGCCGCCTCTTCGCGTCAGCCGTTTGCCGGATGGTAATCAGATAAAGAGCTAGAAGAATTAAATGGGGGCTGGGGGGAGACAATAACATGGTGTGAGTTTGGTCCTGCAACAACACTGGCTAGAGGTTTCTTTTAGAAAACGCAATAGCTGCAACACATTCAGCTAAGCTAAACTTTTCAGTGTACACAGCAAGTGATGTTAATTTTATGCACTGCAGGCTTTTTATTAAGCCGGCTGCTATAAAAGCTCCTTACCCCTCATGAAAATTACAATAATTAACCACTAACACCTCAACTATGTTTTAAGGCAAATGTCATCCAATAGCTATTATATAATCGTTCAAATGAAGCTGGAGTCAGGCTTTCTGTTTGGGCACTACAGAGATTTGAAGGGATCCCCCAGAAAGATTTCCAGCCCCTGAAAATGCTGGTTTGTCCCTATCAGTCAAACCTGTACTGCGTTTAAAGTCAGGCCTCATTAATTTATAATTCCGTGTTTTTTCTTTTGATGGTTTTCTGGAGGAGGTGTTCTCTAAAGTAAAGGAGTAAAAAATAAGCCACATAAGCAAATATTACTTTAAGGGCAGCTGGCTTTTCCAAGTGAGTTGGGTCTTTGGTTTTCACCCCAGACCTGAGATTGGCTCAAGTTCACCACCTAGCCCACCACGCCCCTGTCTCTCCCCTCTTTTCTCTCTCAGGTATTTATTTCCATAGAGTGTCTCAAGTATTATGGTCTAGGTTGAGAGACTGACAAAGCCTAAGGTGTACCGTGATATTCATTCAACTTGAAAGCAGGAAAGACAGAATAATCCCTCTGGGGTTTCAAGGCTGAGGAGTTACCCCAAACTTGTCTCTATTCGGCTACACCATGGTGACCTGATCATATACTAAGACAAATACTGATAATCTGGTCAATGAAAAATTGTTATCTCCTTGGTCATAAAAAAATTACAACCTACATGGTCAGATAAAATACAATCCAGTGCCCACACACTTTTTTTTTCTTAAAGTGAAATATTTGTTTATATCACAACTCCTTTTTGCCTCTTCTTTCCCCTCCCTAGATAGTTTCCAAGTTTATATCCTTCAAGAATAATGGCCTGGCTTTCTGCCAAATTATATGCACAAGTTTAGTGAATCTTGAAGCCAAAGTGGTATACGAAAGCGTATAAAACACATGACGTATGTGGAAAAAAAAAGAGAAATGCTTCCTGTGTGCATACGTGGGGGCGAGTACTCAGGTGTATGCATTCCACAATACATGCCCTGTTCCCCAGCCAAAAGGATCACGAAGACACCCGAGGGCAAGGAGTGAGCATGTTTCTATTCCCAGTGGCTTTAATAATTGGGAGTCAAATATGGTTCTCTTCTTGCTCTTATGTAATTGCGTTAAAGAGCAGTGTTAGCAGGAGAAAAGCAGTGAATACTGAGTGGAGCACAATAGAAGGAGATGGAAAATAGATACAAGAAGCTAGGTCTCCAGGGGCAGTATTTTCTATTTGCTGGGCTACAGACTCACAGCTGATAATGCAAGTTGTAATTAATATAAAAGCAGGAGACAAGATGGGGAGAGCTTGTAGGAGCGGGGCCACAGGAGATCACTCTGCCGCTCTCCTCTGTTTCTCATTTACACAGAGTTTTCCCTAGAAAACACAATTCTGCCAGTGTTTTCTCCCTTGAAAGTTAAAAAAAAAAAAAAAATTGATTTAGCACCATCATTGAATTTTGCTAAATCTAGAAAAGAGTGGAGAGAGGACAAGAGTCTCCGGGCGTAGGAAGCAAATCACATGTGTACCTCTTTTGTTGAGGTTGCAGATACGGTGGAAACTGTAACATTTTACACCATTACGGCATTTCTGTGGGGGACCTGCCTAGGGTCCTCTTTAATATGTCCTGGTGAACTGGCGATATTTCCCTGTTTAAGTGATTGCACACAGCTCATGGTTCTCCGATCCAAAGAGACAATGTAGTAAATGCATGAGGATTTCTAAATAAATTCAAAACTGAGTGGGGAAGTAAAATATTATTAGGCTTCAAAAAAAAAAAGAAGCCATCCTACACACAGGTTTTATCTAAAATAATCTGAAACTCATCTCAGACCCCAAACGAAAAGGTGATTCAATGGATGGAATTAGGCGAGAGAGCATGAGATCGGAAGGAAGACTCTGGGGTGCCACCTCTAACTGGTCATGTGAACTTAAGCAAGTGACGCACTTTATTTTCCTGAAACTAGTTTCCTTTATCTCTTTATTTTAAAAAAATATATATATCTTTATTTATTTCAGAGAGAGGAAGGGAGAGAGAGAGAGAGAAACGTCGATGAGAGAGTCACTGATCGGCTGCCTCCTGCACGCCCCCTACTGGGGATCGAACCCAAAACCCAGGCATGTGCCCTGACGGGGGAATGGAACCATGATCTCCTGGATCCTAGGTCAATGCTCAACCACCATGGCCCTTTATCTCTTTAAAAGTAAGAAGTTAGGCAAGATAACCCCTTAGGTTACTTTCATTGCTTATTGCTACTATTAAAAATTATTTAAAAC
The DNA here is from genome assembly GCF_054644295.1 of Miniopterus natalensis. Classification (NCBI taxonomy): domain Eukaryota; kingdom Metazoa; phylum Chordata; class Mammalia; order Chiroptera; family Miniopteridae; genus Miniopterus; species Miniopterus natalensis. The sequence goes on along the minus strand of NC_142081.1, from coordinate 62,537,802 downwards.
AGCATTTGATTTTCTAGAACCTACACAATGAAAACATACAACGCAGAGTCAAAAGTTATATATGAACTTGGAACATACAGTAAACAAATTCCAACTATGTGCTCATAGGTGGAAAGTAATGTATATATAAAGACATTTTAATCAGCAAATGGAGAGCGCCGAATTAATTTGATCAACACGTTTAGGCAAGATTTGCTTGTATCGGTACACATAATGAATACCGTTAACATGTTTCCTGTGACTTTATGATGTTTTCACTCTTGACATTATGCAAAAATTATTTTTAAGTAAGACGAAGACTCCTATCATAAGGTATTCAAGCCTACGAAACTTTAAATGTCTCTTGTATGGTTTGAAAAATGTTGGAATTTCCACTTTGTTATTCTCAAGTAGACATGAGAACTCAGGAGAAGCTCGGGTGCTTCCAGAACATGGAGTCAGTCTTTAGAAATGTACACAGAGCCAGGTCTTTCCCTCATCTTCCCGCTTCCACCCTCTAGTAAGCTTTGGGAATTAATATGGGAGCAGCTCTCACAAAAGGGGCAAGTAGTCTTCGCAAATGATTCCTCCACTTAATGGCGCAACTTTTAGAGAAAATGGAAATTTCTTGTATCGTTGGTATAATGTCATATTCTAATATGTCTCTTATAGTTTTGAGTTGTGTTGAAATATTCCACAGGCTATCAGTCTGAATAAAATAAGAAAATGAATTTTGAAAAATGTTTTAATCTGAGAGTGAATGCTTGCGGTTGTCAAGTGCATCTTTGTTTAATATCTCATCACTGTGACACTGAAAACATACTCCAACTGTACAACCTAACTGATTTAACTAATATAATTATTCAAGATGAGAAATCGACAGAAAAGCCACCAGAAACTATGCAGCAGCAACGGCAGAAAACCCATGCCCTCAGCCATGTCGCCTTGAGTTGGTGAACAGGGCCGAGAGGGAGAACCCCCAGAACAGATCCTCAGAGGGCTTCGGTAACTCACTGTGAGGCCTAGTCCTACACTAGAAGGAAGAAACTATCTGATAAAATAAATCATTCATATTATTAATATTATTATCAAATGCCATTATTTCCCTCTTGGATTTCTATAGATCAATCACTTGAAACTATCCCTCTCCTTGCTGCCTACTCCCCTCTAATTTTTCAAGTAATAAAAGAATTTATCTATAGACACTTGGCCGTATTCTGTCAGGAACAAGGTTCTGGGGATTCTCCCCCCTGACTTAGCCCATTTGTTAGAACTGTAGCGACATGAGTACACTCGACGTGTTCAGAGATGCAAAGGAAAACAACAGCATCGTCACTTAAACTACAGCTTTCAACATAAAAATTAAAATATTTTTTCTTCTATTAGTCACGCTATCAGAGTCAGTCAATTTTAAAGCATTTATCATGAACTGTTAATAAATACAGTTATATTTTCTTCCCTATACTTAATTGGTCCAAAAAATAAAATGTTGCTCCTCATAAGCATTAATTAGGAATAGCAATATAACTGTATGGACTTCAGGCAAATAGAGCTTAGCTTAGAGAATGTATTTCAAACAAATGTATTTCTTGGTCTAAACTTGATCTAAAGATATGCAATATCTTTAGATATAAATATAAAGATACACTTATATATGAAGATATATTTCCTTTGTCTGCCCTAGTCCTAAAGACTTGATCTAAAATTATGTAGACAATGTGGATATCATCTATTATTCAGAGAGGCTACAGACTAGGAAAAGCACGATTATTCCACAACAGTTTTCAAGTTGAAACTTTTTTTTTAAGAATTGGTTTCTTGACATGTTTATTTTAAACATGATAAATTTGAATGTCTGGGAAACTTAACATGAACTGCAGCTGGAAAATAGAACTCTATTCTTTTCACCAACATGGTTTTTTCTTCCCAGTATTCCAAAGAACACTCTGAGAGCTGTTTCTTCCCTACAACGATTACTTTTGTCATGAGTATATCATAAAATACATTATCATATTGAAAATGTAAGCATTCGTTATGAAGTTATTAAACAAAATAAAATAGTAGCCAATGTTGCACAATGTATTTTCCAAACTTTCTTGTATCATTAGGCCCGTCTTTTAAGTATCAATAATAAATTAACAAATTCAGTATCTTTACTGAATATAACATGGAAGGTAAAACATTGTGGTTGCCTTCTTTAATGCATCTACGTTATATCACATTATTCACATAAAATTATGGAAGGCAAAATCAGCATGGCAACAGCCTGATGACTATGTGATAATATATAAAACTCATTCTTAAAAGTCTGCCCAAAACACTTGCTTTCAAGGTATTTCTGATGATTACCTTTATTTCTATTTTCGAAAAATTTTAATAAGAAAATTGAAAGCTCCTCTGGTACCTAATAGTTTGCTCCTGACACTTCTCCGTCTGCTGTCCACGCCACGGAATTACAAGCTTATTCTCTTCTCTCTCTCACTCTCTCCTTGCCCGCTCCTTCCTTACACACACACACACACACACACACACACACACGCACATAGCTTGATACCACTTAATACGGATAGAGGTGTATGTGTTTTGGGGGTGTCAAACAGCTGTCACAAACTGTCACCTCCACAAGAAAAACCTTGGCACACAACAAATTAAACTACACTTCTTTTCAGCTGTCATTATTCATAGCCAATAAGTTGAAGTGTTCTCAGCATTTCATGTGCAAATAAAACCACGCGGAAGCACAGTAGATCAGAACAGTGGGCCAACAGATAAAACAGAGAAAACAACACATTCTCAGTCCTTCTGAAGTGGCTCATCATCACCCCTGCACCAGCGAGCACCAAATGAGATCCAGCCTGGGGCAACGTATTAAATATGCATATCAAAGCAAATGAAAAAATAAACCTGCAGATTCAAATTGGGCACATTTACATGCTGAAAATGTCCCACTAGGACCACTTTTCAGGTAGTGGTTCTGTGGCATTTTCCCTTGTTTTGTGGATGGGGGAGGTTTGAGGTAGGTCCTGCTTGCAGAAGAGGCTGAAGCATGAGAATTCGCTTTGTAGGGGGAGGACTGGGAATGAACGCAATCAATATACCTCTGGTACGAAAGTGTCAGAAACGGTGAAAACTCTCCAAGGTTTTCTCTCACCTCCTGCATAAAATTCAAGTCTGTGGCAAAGCTCGCCATTCCCCACTCAGTGTGCTGGTGGAACAAATTATTGCTTCCTTTCAAAACAAATAGCAGGGGGCTAAAGTAAGAATGTTATAGTTCAGATCTCTAGGAAATAAAAGGCTTTAAATTCTGATGCCCAATGAGGTGGCAAGCCCTCATGGGTTCAAAATAAATCAGTTGTCATATGTACTTGATTGGGGGCCTGACAGAGGAGCAACACATGTTACAGTCGATTCTTTTACCCAAAGATGGTGATTGTTACGTTACTAAAGCATTATCCTCTTAGGTACAACTTCCTTCTTGAGTATAATTTAAATTGTTCCATAAATTGGCTTGTCTATCAGCCAATACTCTAAACAGTCTAGTTTATCTTATCTCTTTTATGTAAACATCAGCATGTTCTAGTTCTATACATCCACTTGAAAAAGAGTTGCCAAGAAACTGTTTGAGGAAACCAAGTGGCCGAGACCCCTAGAAATGTCACGAGGAAAGCTCTTTGGCTGCATACAACTGTGAACCTCTCATTCTGCAAACCAGGTAACTAGATTCCTTCCCATTCCCCCAATAATGTAAAATGCCTATGAATTTAGAAACAGGGAGCAATAAAAAATAAAAATAAATAAACAAATAGACAACAACAACAACAAAGGTGGTGTCATGGCTCGAGGACCACAACCACCCATCTCAGAGCTACTTATCAGCAAATAAACTAACATAGCTGCTGCTGCACCCATTTGAGTTCAGTTAATAAGCTCAATAATACAAAAGAGCTCCTGAAGTTTCCCCCCATCGTGACGGGAAAAGCCAAGAGTACAGAGAGTCACAGGAGCTTTCAACACCATATTATTTATACTGTCTCAGAACTACATAACCAGGACAGAAATTTTCTTTTCCTTTTTAAACTTTTGTCCTTAGACTGTCTTTTCATACAACACAAAGGTTGAAAATTAAAATCTATAACTGCATATTTTCAAAACTTTTCGTGGGGGGATGGGGGGATGGGGAACCTCACAGAAGGTTTATTCTTAAGGCATCTCAACTCATTCCTCTTAACACGCAGGAATTGGGCAGGGGGTGCCTTCAAGCCTCAACGCCTGTTTAACTCCACAGAGTGTTAAATTAATATTTCAGCCAGCAAGTTATCAGACTATAGCCTATATCATTTAGGTTGTGAGTTCAACTGAACGCAATCTATAGACACCCAGGCTTGAGTTCCTATAAATAAACTGCTGTTCACACCCACTCTTTAACCTCACCACTCTTGCCTTTCCTACCAGCTGCAATCCTTTTTCTCTTTGCTTCTTTTTCAAATTTTCAATCTCACTACATATGCTTTTTCCCCCCCTAAAAGCATCAGACTTACTAGATCAGTTCCAAAATAGGATTAAAAACAGAGAGAATAGAAAGAAATCTCCCTTCCTGGCCTGACATCCACAGTAGCTCCTTACCACACTCTCTGTTCTCATTCACGGACTGTTAAAGTGTTAAAATTCAACCACTAACCTATGGTTGCTCAATCACAATTCCCTTCAGCTTTTCCGCAATACATTGTTAATAATTGTTTCATCAAGGTTACTGTCTTTTATTATAAAGATGCTTCAGGCGTTTGGCAATAAGTCCATATTCTGACAATAAGTTTCTACAGAGCAAAAGCTCTGAGAATTACAAAGTGTTCACTCCTTTTATTTCTAATGCAATGCAAGAGTGGCAATAATTCTCGGGATTGTCATCTCGGAAGAGACTGAGAAATCAGCCCCCCCTCCCCATTTCTCCTTTTTCCTCCAGTCCTCTCTCCCCCATCCTGTCCAGCTAGCTTTCTCGATTCTCTCTCTCCCTGCTGCACTGACTGCACAGAGTTGAGAAAGCAGAAAAGGCAGCGGTCATCATATCAAACAGACAATTTGCTAACACTCAAGTCGCCAAAATCCAGGAAACTTTACACATTAAGAGCACAAATCACTCTATCAACTCCCTGGTTTTTTTGGTTCTCCACATAAATAAGGAAGGGACCCAAGAAAGGGGAGAGGAAGAGGAAGAGTGTGGCAGAGGTACTAAGAAAGGGAGAAGACCCCCAAAGAGACCAAATCATTTAAAAAAGAAAGCTAAGTCAGTGGAGCTAGATGTGCTAACAAGTTTTAAAAAAAGAAAAGAAATGCTTTGCCCAGTGGCCTTAAAAGAATGCCAGAGGCTCACAGACTTACATGGTCAGCGAGATTTGTGGAGGAGCCTGAAAGTTCTTCATGATCTGACTTGGAGCTGCCGTCTCTTTCATCAATGACGAGGTCGATGGGCATTTTCCCCTTCAAACAGCTAATGTACCGGTGGCAGAAGTTATCGCACAGTTCGTGGACCTAAAGGGGGGTCAGGGTGGAGAGTTCAGCTCGGGCTGTTGTTGTTATTGTTTTGTTTCATTTTTAAAGGGAAACATATCATGTTGCAAGGTTACATTTGGAAAGAGCAACAGTGCGATGTCTTCCAAACTAAGTCTAATTAATGGGTATAATATAGTTGAAGTCGAGGAAACAATAGAGCAGTTGTTGCAGCACATATTATTCTCCAGAGACTTCCCTGAGCAACAAGTTACAATGAAGAGAGAAGAAACAGGACTGGAAATAACTGGGTTCAGACTGGGAGTCCAGGGAGAAAAATCCGATTTGATGATACCATCAAAATGTTAGAACGCTGCAACTGGGAACAGCACGAGCATTTGCGATTCAATAAGCTAGGAGGTTTGCATGTTTCCAGGGGAAAGTGACTGAGCTGCAGAGCAATGTAAAGACACCCCAGCGAGGAGGATTCCCTCTGCTTGCACCTAAAGCACGCCCAGGGCCCAGGGTGAGCTGAGTTAATAGAGACGCAAGCAGGCTGAATGTCCAGTAACACAAATGGTTTGCTGCATTTCAAAATAATCCTGAATGCCTGGGGAAATAAAAGGAGGGGGGAGGCCACTTTAAAAGGCAGGGCTGTCCTAATTCACCCATCCTCTGAGCCCCTGGGTTGAGGAGCAATTTGAAGGAAAGTCTTGGTAACTGTATTGCTCAAAATCTCCTGGTGCTCAATCCCTCAGACTGGAGGTTTGTAAAAAAATCCCAACTCTGCCAGGAGAGGGAAGTCCACCTCAGAGCGGTGGAGTGTTCTTTCCTGCTTACCTTTTCTAACTCCAGAAGATGAAACCTTAGTACTTGTATTGCTTGTATCATCTGCAAGAAAAGTTTAGAGCGTGGAGTTAAGACTCTGTGACTTGGGGGTGGGGGTGGTGAGGGAACTGGGCTGGGGCAAACAGGCAAGTGTCCAGGCAGAGCCCACTCTTGAAAAAATCTTCAGGAAAATCAAGTGACTACTGATCAGCTCTGCCTCGCAGGCCACGGGGTAAGAATCTGACTCAGCCTCAGCCGCAGCACTCAGTATCTTTGCCCCTGATGTTCAGTAAGCTATTTGTAAGGACGGCTTTCCTAGACCCAGGCCTTCTTTCTCCGCCTGAGCCCTCTTTCACCGTCCCCTCCCTCGACCTCAGGCCAAAAAAAAAAAAGTCGCTTCTCTGGAGAAAGCTTTTTAGAACCGCACACCCAGCGAAATCCGTCCTCAGTAAAGAAGGAAATACTCAAGATGAATGGTGAGGCAGGGCCTTTGAAAGCGGATTTAAGTACTTTTAATATTGAAATCGTGCAAATTAGCAAAAGAATCGCACCTAAAAGTGGCCTGCGCTGGCCGGCCCCCCGCTCCCCCACCTCCCCAGCCCGCCCTCCGCCGCGCTCACTTCCACCGGGTTAGCTGCCCCAGGCTCCACCGCCTGCCCGGGCAAACAGAGGAAATAACTCACTTCTCGCAGCCTAACTCCCGGGCCGAGACCGGGGACGCGTCCCCCGCTCGCGCGCCCGGCGCCGCGCCCCCGCCGGCCGCCTCCCGGGGCTCCGCGCTCCCGGGCGCCCATCCCGCCCCTCACCGCCCGCGCCCTCGTCGGGGCTCCGAGCTAGTCCCTTCCTCCCTGGCCCACTGGAGCTTTAAAGGCGGGCTCTGCTCGAACTCCCCGGAGCTCCGGGACAAAGTGGGTGCTTCTGGGCAAAGGAGAGGGGACCCAGGCTGGAGAAAGACAAGAAAGAGTGAAACCTTACCAAATTGTCCAGCTCTGGATTCGAGGAAAAAAGTGGCTTTTCGGCGCGAACCTATAAGAAGCAGGGAAAGTCAGCATGAATGACCGCTCCATTTAAAAGAAGAAAAATAAAATAAAACATCTTGCCACCGACTAATCTGCAGCGTGTGAGTGGGGACGGTGGAGAGACAGTGGCAGAGAAGAGGAGAGGGGCTTTGGTAAAACACATGAAGCAAGCTAGTGCCTTAAATTAGTGGGGTCAGCTGAAAAAGACTCAGGGCCTCTGGTCCCGGCCCCATTAAAGGGGTCCCTGGGACAGCTGAACTGTAGCCGGGAACTCAGGGCCGTGCCCTGGGCCCCGAGGACTCCCGCACCCTGTGGTCCGAGGGGCCGTGGCTCTCAGCCTCCCTCACCTCTGCGCCCCGCGCGGGCCGCCCGGAGAGGCGCCCAGCTTCCTTCCCTCCCGGGCACTTTCGGGTCCCTAACAACCCCTGTCCCCAATTCTTGTTCAAGTAGCTACAGGCCGGGGGGGTGGGGGAGGGAGAAGGGGGGAGGAAGGCCAAGCCCCAGATTAGGAGCAGGTCAATTTTAATTCGAGGGTCGAGCCCCTGTATTCCTGGCTGGGGGGAAAAACAAACACCCATATTTATCTCCGCTTCCAATTTGCCCCCAGGCCCAGGGATGGGGAGGAGGCGTGGAGCGCGGGCTGGGCCGGAGGAACAGATCGGGTGTCCCTGCCTTTTCCTTCTCTTTCATGTGGAGCTCGGAGGGAAGCGGAGGGGGGCGGTGGGGCTGCGGGAGGGCGAGTGGGTCAAGAAGGCTGGACCTGCTTGGCGAAGACCGCGATGTCCTCGTTGAAGGAGTCGGAGGAGCAGACGTCTCCGCCAGCCACTCCGGGTTCCCGGGGAGTGCAGGTCGCCAGCTCGCACTTCTCAAAGACCAGAGCTAACAGAGGAAACAACGGGTGCCTAACGGGCAGCGCCACGCAGAGACACGCACACGGAGACGGGGTGCAGAGGGGGAAGGAGCGAGAACTGTAATCAACAAGTTTGGAGGGTTCCGATTCCTTCTTTACCACAACAGGCACGCACCACACGTTACAACCCTTCTCCAGCTAGCCGAGCCTGGGCCAGAAACAGAAAGGAAAACCGGCCTGGCTCTTGCCCTCGGCCCAGGGGTCCCTCAGGTCTGCGGGCAGGAGCCCCCGGCCCCTCCAGCCCGCCAAGTAAAAAAAAAAAAAAGAGCCTCCGCTGGAACGCAACGCACCGTCCAAGAAGCTCAGGCAGCCCGGAGCCTGGAGAGGATCCAGACCCACTCCCCACGCTGCAGGGGCCGCCGAACCAACCCCCGAGACCCAGCCCTGACCTCCCCAGAAAGGGACACTCTGTGAGAGAGAAAATCGCCCGAGCCCCGCATTTTAGCGGGCGTTTCAGAGGAGGCCGAAGCCTGCGCCTCCGCACCCACCCGAGGTGATGTTTCCCAAACCGGCGAGAGGGCTCCTCTAAGCCCTCCAACTCCCCTGTCTTGTAAACTTATTTGCTCTACTTCTAGTAAAGCCCGGGTGTGGGGGCCAAAAGAATAGGCCATCTTAGCCGCCGAAGGGTTTCCTTCCAAAGACGTATTTCTCCAGCCGGCAAAAAAATAAATAAAACCGAGTGTTAAATCTCGGGAGTGTGCGTGCGCGTCTGCCCTTTGTGTTCCTCCCGGCGGCTGAGCTACACTTGGGGATGCTTGCGGCCTCTGACTCCAGGCTCCGCGGCTGCGGACGGGCTGTCCCCTCCCCTCGGCATCCCGCAGGCTTCCCCACCTACCCCTCGGCTGGCAGAGCCCGAGCGGCGCGCTTTGGGGCCGTGCAGCCCCCTCGCCTCCCCGAGTGCTCTCAGGATGCACAATAATTCCCAGCCAGCTCCCTCACTCTCCCCCAGCGCGGCTCGGCGCAAGCAGCCAGTCCCTTCCACCCGGCTGCACTTCAAGGTCTGCCCCCTTTATTTACAGAGAATTACGAAGGGGGTGATTAGGACTTCCTGGCCGACAGAAGCAGCCCTGATCCCAGCTCAGGCTGCATTTAGGGACCCCCGGACTCTCAGCAGGAAGCACAAGAGAGAGAGAAAAGTTGCTCTTCACCGGCAGGAAACTTTCTCCTCCGTCAAGGCCTCTGCGAGGGGGCCTGGAAGGACTAGCCCTGCGTCCTTCGGCCAGGAATCCCGTCCTTGGGGAGAAGGCCCTGGCAAGACTCTGAAGACTCAGCCACTCGGGCTGCGGGGCCCGAGCTGACAGGGCCACGCGGGTGCCGGAAGCCATGCCTTCCCGGGGACTCGCCCCCCAGGGGCAGGGGAACGGGCGCCCCGCGCTGCCCTTGCTGAAGGCCAGCGGTCCCCCTTTCTCCCAGCAGAAGTCAGTCCTCACTTACTCAGCCGCCCTCTCAACCCTCCCCCCGCCCCCCAGGCAAACACACACTCAGACTCACACTCGCACTCAGCATGCCAGGTGGCGGTGGGGGGGCGGTTACCCGTAGATCGCGTCCTTGTCGCGCTTCAAGGCGTCGTTGACAGCGGATCCCATGCTGGCCGGCATGACATTGGGGTGCGGGGCGTGCGCGCCGTAGTGCTGCGTGGCGTGGAGCGGCGGCCCGTGGTTCAGGTGGTGAACCGGGGGGATCGGCCGCGGCGCGTGGGGGTCTCCGTACATGGACGCCGGCACCCCTACTCCGTCCATCCCGCCGTAATGGGGCAGCTCATCGTACTGTCCGAGTCCGGCCGGGGCAGCAGGGCGCGGGAGGCGAGGGCGCGCGGGGAGCGAAGCCGAGGGGCGCGGACGAGGCAGGACGGGAGCCGGGGGAGCGGCGGGGAGGGAGCGGAGGGGGGAGGCGGGGGACGGGGAAGGGGTGGTGGGGGTGGGGTGGGGGCGAGGGGGCGAGGGGGAGAGGGGAGGAAATAAAAATAAAAACAAAGTCAGAAAGGAGAAAAGTACCGAGCACGAGTTGAACACACACAGAAACCAAACCAGCCGAACGAAACCACGGAGTTGAAAGTTGGGGGAAACGCTGATAAAATTTAAAAGGACGAAGTCTGAATCCCGAGCGGCGCTGAGAGCCGGCGAGGGGCGGCGAGGCCGGGGCCCGCGGGGCGCGCGGAGGGCGCGCTCGGGCCGGAGGCGGCGGGGCCGCGGCCAGCCGCCCGAGGAGCCGTGGAGCGAGTGTGAGGAGGAAGCCCCGGATCCCACCCCCAGCCCCCCTCCTTCGCCTCCTCCGGAGGATCCAATAAATCAAAAGGCGAAATGAAACAAAATAAAGAGAAGAAAAACGCTAATAATCGGGGGCGAGAGCGCCGAGGGCCGGGGAAGGCTGGGGCGAGTGCCTCCCCGGGGGGTCGGGGAGCGGAGGGTGGGGGCGGGTGGGGGGGAATAACGTGAAAGTTACCAGAAACATTATTTAGCAGCCGATTCCCTGCGTCCTTGTCAATTTCAGAGACAAAACAAGCAGCCCAGGCTAGTCTAGGCGGCGGCGCGGCGGCCGCGGCAGCGCGGCCCGGCGGCGGCTCCTCCGCAGCCCGTGCCCGCCCCGAGCCGCGCGAGCAGCGGCGGCGGCGGCGCGGCGGCGGCGGCGGCGGCGGCGGGAGAGCCCGGGGAATCGCGCTGCTGGGGTAAAAGCTGGAGCGAGGCGAAAGCGTGTAACAATTGCACGCGCACGCACACACACACACACCACTCTTACACGCACTCGCCGCCCGCCCGCCCGCCCGCTCGCTCGCACAGCGCTGGAACACGCGCGCCCAGACACGCACACACGCACGCACACACACTCGCACACACGCAGAGGCACGGGGGGGAAAAGAAGCCGATGAATAATTTCGCTGCTATTTTTTTAAATACTGGCCGCCATCATCAAGCGGCGAGCAGCGGCGGCGGCGGCGGCAGCGGCGGCGTTGAAGGGAGAGGAAGCGCCGGGACAGGCCCCTCTGAGGAGAGGATTGATATCTAGGTAAGTGCTGGAGATTTAAACCTACCCTTTGCGCCATCAGTCTGCGCTCCAATAAACTCCTGGACGTGTCGTCTATTTAATATCCCAGTCCGGATAAGAAAGTGATCTAGGCTGAAGAGTCCTTTTTTTTTTTTTTTTTTTTTTTTTTTTGGTGTCCAAACCAAGGAGACTTCTCCCAATTCTCCAATAATGTTATTTTTTTAGGGAAGAAAAAAAAAAAAAAAAAAAGCCCAGGCAAGACCACGAAGAGGTTTTTTTTCCTGTGGTATTTCTTCTTTTTCTCTTTTTTTCCTCTTCTTTCTCCTCCTCCTGATCTTCCTCCTCCACCTCCTCCTCCTCCTCCTCCCCCCTCCCCTCCTCCTCCTCTTCGGTCCTCCTTTCCCCCTCTTTCTCTTCTCTTCCCCTCAGTTGGAAAAAAAAAAAAAAGAGAGAGAGAGAAAAATAAGAAAAAGAAGAAAAAAAAAATTGTCAAGCCCCCGAACTGAAGGCTACGAGCGGCCCGTCAGCAGCCCACATGTAACCGAACTGTCGTGTTTCATGGCTTTTTGCCACTCCAGCTGTCAATCAAAGCCCGGAATGTCAAGGTAGTGAATGAATGATGGTTGATGATGATGAAGAGGAGGAATCTTTCAGACCCGTTTTTTTTTTTTTTTTTTTCTTCCAGTAAAAACTCCGCGAGGGGTTTCTGCGTCTTGAATTCTTCCTCCCCCCTCCCCCCCTCCTTTAGGCTTTGCCCCCGCGGTCTCTATAAAATAGGATCCTCTCTCTTTAAAGTATCGGTCAAAGAAAGCACGGAGGGGGGGATAAAAAAAAAAAAATCAAGAAAAAAAAAAAAGAGAAGAGTTTGCAAAAATTGGACTTCCTCCCCCCTCTCCTGGTCGGTATTTTGTCTCTCCCTCTCTCTCCGCGCTCGCTCGCTCTCACTCGCGCTCGCTCTCTCGCGCCCGCTCTCTCGCGCCCGCTCTCTCCCTGGGAGATGAGTGAGTGTCAGTAGGTGTTGGCAGGTTGGCTGCTGCCTGGCTTATAGAAGAGTCTCAGTTTGGCGGCGCGGGTCGGCGGCGGGAGAACGAAATGACGGAACCCGGAAGTCGTGGTGGCCATAGTCCGTCGTACGGCGGAGACACATCCCGGGAGTGGGGAGCGGGAGCGAGGAGGAGCGCGCCGCGCCGAGACTCTGATATGCAGCGAGTGCGATCCGACTGCCCCGGCCGGGGGGGCGGGGGCGGCGGGGGGCGGGCGGGGGAGGGGAGGCAGGAGCCGAGCGGACCCGAGCAAATCAGCGAGCCCGCTCCTCCGCGGGGACGGCGGGGGGTGGGAAGGAGTGGGGAGGGGGAGAGCGAGAGGGAGAGGGGGAGAGACCGGGAGAGACCGGGAGAGACAGAGTTTGTGTACGCGCGCGCGCGTGAACGAGGAAGGAGGGGGAGAGAGAGAGAGAGAGAGAGAGAGAGAAGGAAGAGGACAGGGAGAGCGCAGAGAGGAAAACTGCAGAAAACCACAGGGAAAGTACGGTAGAGCTCAGATCTTTTAATTTTTTTTAAAAAAAGAAACTTACTTCTAGTTTATTTCCCCATCACTCCGGGCTCATGCCTAACGGGGTCGTGTTGGGGACGTTTGGCATGGCGCTCTTGCTTTTGTTCCTGTGAATTCCGCGGGCCCCTACTCTTCTGCTAGCCGGTTACCGCGCCCGAAGGCTTTCTACTAATATCCAGGGGTAGCAGGCTCTGCAGACGGCACCACCGCCGGGCTTGACTGTTTTCCTTTTCTTTTCCTTTTAAGTGGTACTTTCTTCCCTGTGCAGATCCAGGACCCTTGTCAGCATTCATTTTTTTTTTTTTTTTTCCAGGACAAGAAGAAACCAGCTTAACTCAGAGAGCGCTCCCTCCAAGCGTTGCGGACAAGGGCCACCCTGGAGAGTCTTTGGGGGCTGCGGTGGAATCGGGTGGGAGGAAATGGGGAGGGAGTCGTTTGGGTATTTGATGTCTGATTTCGCCGTGGAGAGAGAGAGAGGGAGAGAGAGAGAGGAGAGCGTGCGCGCGCGCGCGCGCGCCTCCGAACTGGATCTCACTTGGAGCTGGGAAGCAAGGAAGGGAGAAAGGGGGAGAGAGGATGTCAAGCGACGAGGGATTGGCCGGCACTCCCCGCCCAGCTTTGTTGTGGTCACCCGGGGCGCAGAGGCTTCCGCGCCGTCACGCGGACTACTGGCTGCGTTCATTGCACTGGGCAGTTTCGGGATCGGGAAGATAGGATCGACTCAGAATGAACTTTTTTTTTTTTTTAACAGGAAAAGGAGTAGAGTGCGAGAGAGGCAAGGTAACTATCCCACACTGTTTGTGTAGAAAGTAGTTCTGGTCGGTGTCTCGCCCAATCGCTGGCCCGAGCTGCACCCAGCTTCACCTCCGCGCCGAGGGTTTCCCGGCCGCCGCGCGTCAATCACGCCGAGCCCCAGCTGGGGGCGGAGCTTCGGTCACCGCGCGCGCACCGCCGCCGGTCGCCGGCCCCGCGCCTCCGGGCCGCCCCGCAGCCTGGCCTGGCGCTCGCAGCGAGCCTTCCTCCCAACTCCTCGCTCTCGCCCGCGCCTCGGTCCCCTGCCAGAGAATCGAAAACAGCCTATTCGGCAGCCACCTCCCTCCAACTCTGAACCCATTCTGGAGAGTAGAAAGTAGTATATCCACCGCGAGACTTTGATCTGACTTCCCGGGGGGATGGGGGGCGCAGTGAGAATAAAGTACTCGTGTGTGTGTGTGTGTGTGTGTGTGTGTGAGAGAGAGAGAGAGAGAGAGAGAGAGAGAGAGAGAGAATGAATGAGAGAAGGGCGGGCGGGCTTTTATTTTTTTTTTTTTTTGCCCCCTTTCCGTCGTCTCTGCTGCCCTGTAAGCTTCTCTCTGGCTTAGATCGCAGCCCGCAGACCCCAAGTGGAGTCGGAGAAATTTGGCCCGGTTTTAGCAGGGTTGGGGAATGAGCTCCGGAGGTCAATAAAGCCCTCCCAAAATGATGAATGATTGAGCACCTGTGATGATGATAGTGATTACCAGAGCAATTAAACAGTGTGATTAAATGAGCCATCCTAACAATGCTGTCTGCGGGAAATCGGCCCGCACGCGTACAGATAGCGCGGAAGGCCTGGCGGGAGCGACGGCGGTGCAGCGCGGGGAGCGCGGCCCCGGACCGCGAGGTGTGTGCCAGGGTGGCCTTAAAAAAAAAAAGCCGGAGCTGTGCGAAGGAGAAGGTAGCCCAGGTTTTCAGCCACCTTTCTGCCCGGCTTCAAGCCTGCCAGAGCCCACGGGTATGAAACCTGCAGGTTTGGGGGGAGGGTTCTTCCCCCTCCACCTCTTCTATTTTTTTTTTTTTATTTCCTAGAAGAAACTCCAAGATTAAACGCATCCTTCTAATTTGTTGCTGAGTTGCTCGTCGACGTATAAGAAAAGGTGAGTAATAAAGAAAAGACGACGCAAAAGAAAAGAAAAAAAGTTGGCTTCCAGAATTTTATTTCAAGCGACAGTTAGGCGAATTCAGTGTAGCCGGGGCGGGAGAGGGTAGGAGCGGAAAAAACCGACCTGGGCTCGCTGCAGAGCCTTTTGCCTTTTGCTGAGGTCTGGATATTGGTGCATCCAAGTGTGCCGCGCAGCGCCGCTTTCTGAGAAGTTTATACTCCGTTTTTCAATTTTTACTCTTCTAATTGTTGGTTTTTTTTCTTTCAATCTTGCGTATTGTCGCCAATGGAATTATTGTTGTTTTAAACGTCTGTAGAGTAAGTGCCAATTACTTCTGTTTTTAAAAAGGAACCTCCATGTCCTTGATAAACTCTCTACTTTAAAGATCAACTTCGAACTGAACCTCTGCATCTCAGAATTTAAAGATTCAACGTTGCTACCTTCTAC